>NC_067403.1:193711920-193994420 GCF_016432865.1 Antechinus flavipes | reverse complement strand
ATTAACATGATTATTTTTAATTATCCCAAGCTCTCATCATAACATTAACTGATTTTTCCAATGCAAAAATTGGATATCTAATGATTCTGTGTGTATTACTCTGAATAATTTTCTGAGATTATCCTGCAGTTACAATTTTATTACTCCTATGCCACTAATTGCTCTCTCCCAGGCTCTTCCCCCACCATGTTGTTTTTACCCAAAGTCTTATTTTCATGGAAGCACTTCATGGCAAGGGCTATTCTTATATTTAGAATTCCGTCATTCCATTTCCATATATTAAAATTCTTTCCATCCTTGAAGATTTTCTCTATGAAGCCTTCCTTTAGCTGGTAGTAATTTTTCCTTCTTTTGAATTCATATTGCTTTGTTCAGTATTCTCTATTTTAATTTGTTTATATTTTCCCTATTAATCTAATATGTATTTTATTTAATAAACTGTTAAGTCTAGAAGGGACCTTAAAAATGGAAAGAGCAGAAAGGAATTTGTAAGACCTATTTTAATTTCTCATTTATAGATGAAGGAATTGAGGTCACAGAAGTTAAAATTATGTCTGTGTGTAGTAATGCCAATAACCAGATTGAGTATACTGATTATCAGTCTCTCATAGAACCCAAAACAGTAACTTGAATATAGGAATTCAATAAATGATAAATGAATGAGAGATAACTCAAATGACTTTATCAATATTTGTAACATTATAGTGATATAAGGCAGCTAGAAAATATTTTCCTCATGTTCCTAACGAAGGTCTTTGTCAAATCATGAAAAACCCCTGATACTCCAGCACAATTTTTACTTTATTAAGCCCACTTACATTATTTTAAATCACCTAAAGGCTGAATATATTATAAATCTCAGAACCTGTTATAAATCTCAGAATAGTATCGAACATAATAAAATGGTTGTTAAGAGCTCTGTAGCTTCAAAGATTCACTTATGGCATCTGTTCCATTTTCTGTGTTGTGAGGGCAGAGGAGGAGAAAAATGAACCTGAAGTCAGGTAGGCTACGGATACAAAAGAATCATAAATTACATTATTGACAAGGTAGATTTCATTCTATCTTTCATATGTATTTGTTCTTATTATCCCCCTCCCCCTCCTTACAGATCCGAGAGCAAAATTTACAGGATATCAAAACTGCTGGCCCTCAATCACAGGTTCTTTGTGGTGTAGTAATGGACAGGAGTCTTGTACAGGTGAGAACTCAGACTGTCTTCAGCATTAATGTGATGTGTTTATAATTTTAATCAGTTGTAAGATTATTCTGTGGCAGAGAATAACTTTACCAGGTAAGTATTAGAAGCAACCCTGTTGTTTTTAAACATTAAAATATATTGAAAAAAATATTCTAGATTTTTTTTTAGTTGAATGGATCAAGCATGATAGTAGAGTATGCTGTGTGAAGTGTTGCTCAGTATAATGCATGCAGTGAAAAGCAGTTGTCATTCTTTAGAAACCTAGATGGATTTATATCATCTAGATTTTTCACATGTTTTAACCATGTAATGTATAAAATGCTATGAGTAATGTTTTCTGATGCCTGTCTGAAAATTAATGCTGCTAAAATGTAATTGCTTTAAGAAGGGGTGATAGTTTAAATATATGCTGCTGATATAAATGCACTTCTGAAGTTTCTAATCTTGATAATCAGCACTACCGATACTTGAAAATACTTGCAAAAGTATCTGTCAATATACCTAAATATTCAACCTAATGCATTTAAATTATGACATATTAGGATCCATGAGATTGATATATGTGGGGAGGTTGGGGGCTTTTTTGTGTGTTTTATGAAAAGATTTGGTTAGTTGTGTAAAACAGTTTAATGCTTTTCTGCATGTGATCTCCCTGTAGCTGTTTAGACCTATATTGACTATGTTTTCTGCTGCATGCTTTTAATTGGCACCATAATGTGCTCTTGATTAAAATTATGAAGATCAGGTTTGGTTTGCTCTGTTTACTCAGTTTACTGTTGCAGGATGCTCCCCTCTCTGACTGTACGGAAACTATTGAAGGGCTCGATCTCACAGAGCAGGCCTTTAGTCCCGCTAAATCTCTCTCTGTTAGAAAGGTACTTACTGCCCTGTCATTAACTACCTACAAGTATACTGTTGTTGTTCAACCTTCCCTTTCCCTAAATTATTTTCCCTATTAGTTGTTGTTTTATCTAAAAAAAAATAATTGATCTTAGATGGACTTATTAAATGATACATAAGGTTCTGTTCTGTGTATTCTATGTCTTGATTAAAACATTGGTGTGAATTATTATATTTTTCAATGTTTTTTCTAGAGAGTGAAATGTGATATAAATTTTTGTATGCCATTCCTACAGTTCTGCATGTAATTTGGCTATTGCATGGTAGGATTTGGTGGGGGGTTGGGAGTGTGATCTTGAAAATATTTAACAGTGTTTACTTAAAAGGAATCTACTATAGACTAGCTTAGTCTCAGGCTTAGTTACTTCTCCAAAATTGTGTCAGACCCCTAAAGAGACATCAAAAGAAAATAAGCAACAGATTTCTCTTCTCCAATAAGTGACTGATTTCTCTATATAGCTCTTGGCAATATATAACTTGGATAAAAGCATTCATAAGTAGAGAAGTTCTGTGAAACTTGGAACATGGCAATTCTTTATTGTGGATTTTTACCCATTTTTTGCTCAAAACTTCAACATTCTAAAAGTTCATCAAATTGGAAGAAGTGAAAAGAGAATCAGCAGAATAAAGACATAGCATGCCCTATTGATTATAAAGTTAGCCTTTGAAAGAAATCCTAGACAAGATATTTCATATGTTCCTTGAAATCCAGAATTTTAATTTCTCACTTAATTTTCGTGGGGAAAATGAATTTTCATGCAGTATTTTCTGCAGTACACACCTTTTCAGTGTGTGATATAGATTTAGCTCCCAAAATGAGAATTGTTGCTGGTGCTTGCCTACTATTGGCACTGGAGTAAGAAATGTTATATTTGTCTTTGGTTTTAGTTATCTTGGAATGTTAAACAGTTTAGTTTCTAGAATATTCTGAACTGAAAGAGATTTCATAGGTTAAATCTTCAAATTCCTACCTTAGCAATTGCATTCAATTATTGTCAGAAGGAAATCTGAGATCCCATCTCTGTTTCATCAATTATAAATGTTAAAAATAGGATAAGCTGTAATTTTAGAGAAGCATCAGTGTAGGTACACTTCCAACAATGCAGATTGCAAACCTCCTCTGCCCCAGTGGATAGGGCCATCAATTATAAGGGCCAGAAAAATTCTCTGTGCAGCTAGATTTTTGATAGTGATCCTTCCAACATAGATATAATCTAAGACCCCAGATCACTATTCTGAGCATTTCTAGCTTGGGATTTCCTGCCAAGACTTGGACTTGACTTGCACAGCATTAGAATCATAAGCTGTCACTCCCCTATAAGGAGGTATCAGAGTAGAACTGTAGTGAAAGCTGTCTTCTATCTATTCTAAGTTATAGGAAAAGATGTGTGACAATGATTTCTGTATGGAAACCCAGTTTGTAAAATGATGGAGTTTGCAAAGGTACTTAGACTTGTAGAATATACTTCATACTACTTCTTTTGGAGGAACTTTTTTTTCTTGATGCTATAGAGCAGAAAATAGATATCTTCTCTTGTCACATACTTATTATCTTATTGGTTACTTTTTTTGGTTGCATTTTATGGATATTCACTGATGTAGTTGATAATATAATTTGTTTGCCATCTACAAAGAGTTTTTTCTTGATGTCCAAATTTGCTCATTTTGTGGATAGAAAGACCTTAATTTTAACATTGTAGAATGAACTCATTGCCATACTACTTGTATACAAGATATTTTGTTAAGGAAGGTAAAAAAATTAACTTTTAAAGAAAATTCTACCCTATAAATACTCCAGATATTAATGAAAGAAAAATATATCTTTTTACTTTTGCTTTGTATGGTTAATAAATCTAAATAAAAATTAAAGCCTAGAAAATGCTTGCAATTTTATATAGTATCTCATTTAAAAACTGATTCCATTTTGAGTGACATTGATTTAAATGAAGAATTTGTTTTATTACTAATACCAAACTAAAAGTTTTCTTTTGTCCTATAGATTTTCTTATACAATTCTTGCATATCCTTTTCTAAATATTTCTTACAAATAATACTTTCATATTTGTGTCTTTTGATTCCCTTCTCTCTTGTTCTCTTTCCCTTACCATTAACTATTTTATTTTTATCACAAAAAGAAACCTTTGCCTAAGGTGTCCTTAAAAATAGCATTAACCAAATGGTCCACTTTACTATAACCTGACAGTCCTAAAACACAAATTCTGTGACTTCTTTTGATCTTCTTCTTCTCCTTCATCAAGTGACTTGCCCAGGGTCACACAGCTCTTAATTGTCTGAGGCCAGATTTGAAATCTGGCCCTTCTGACTCTGGGGCCAATGATCTATCCATTATACTACATAGCTGCTCCTTTTCTGTCTTCTTAATGAATATCAGTCAACAAAAATTTATTAAACATTAACTATAAATATGCCAGGCATTGGGTAAGAGCTTAGGAATAATCAGAAAAAAAAAAAAAAAAAAAAGACAAAAACAGTCTCTGCCCTCAGGAAACCTATATTCTAAGGGCAAAACAAACATGAAAGTAACTAGGTAACATGAAAGAGGATTTATTAGCATACATGGAAAGTAATCTGAGAGACATATTTGTTTATTCTGCCAAATAATTACTATATATGCTAAAATACATAATGACTTTTGAATGTGGGCTTCTGAGCATCTGAGAATTTAGATGCTCAGAACGTAAACAATTGTTTGTCATTTGTCTTTTTTCCCTACTTTTATTGATTATAGCCTGTGCATGACAAAAGGAAAATACAGTCTTCTAAAAGTGTAGTCTTCCTCAAAACACTTTCAAAAGGAAAATTTTATAATTCATTTTTGGGGGGGCATAAGGGGTGCAAAAAATTATAGAATGTCAGAATTGAAAGAACTCAGAAATCTCTTGTCTGGCATATTTCTGAACTGAAATCTTCTCTGTAATATCCCTAGCAAATGGTCTTCTTGAAAACTTCTGGTGATGGACATTTTGCCAAAATTAGGCCATTGTGCTTTTGAACAGTTTTAATTATTGGGAAGAAAAATTAATTCTGGTATCTGCCTCTGCAACTGAGCAAGTCACTTAATCTCTCTGTGCCTCAGATTCCTCATTTGTAAATGGAATTGGATTCAGTGACCTCTAGTCTAATACTATGATTTATGAACTTTAGCTCATTGTTCCAGAAAGTAGAATTCATTTTTTTATATATCAGTCCTTCAAATGCCAGGATATGGCTATAACTTTCCCTTATCTTTCCTTTAGCAGGCAATATATCCCAACTTGACTTTTGGTGAAATAATTTCAAATCCCCTCTTCCTTTAAATTATCTTTAGCACCTGCTTTAATTTATCATTGCCTTTTAAAAAATATGTTGGCCAAATAACATCCAGAGAGAGAACTATGGAGACTGAATGTAAATCAAAGCATAGTATTTTCACCTTTTTGTTTTTCTTATTTTTTTTCCTTTTGATCTGATTTTTCTTGCACAGCATGACAAATAGGGAAATATGTTTAAAAAGAATTGCACATATTTAATCTATATCAGATTTTTTTGCTGTCTTGGGGGAAAGGAAAGGGAAGGGAAGAAAAGAGAAAATTTTAAAACAGAATGTTTTACAAAAATGAATGTTGAAAACCAACTGGAAAAATAAAATACTGTTGAAAAAATAAAATAAAACGTGTTGGCCATAACCATATATAATATTCTAGATATAGTTTCACTAAGATAAAGTGCAATAAAATTATAAACTTCCTTGTTATCCTACTTCTCTCACTGAAGCCTGAGATATAACATTCATTCCACTACTTGTGCAAGTTGATTTTTAAAATTTCTTTGGGACTTTACATTTATGCCAATTAAATGTCTTGTGATTAAATTCAGTTCAACATTGTAGCATGTTGAGATCATTTTGAAGTCTCATTTCTATTCCAAAACCTTTTAGCAGTCATTCTCAGCTTTTGGTCATATGTAGATTTGATAAGCATGCTATCTGTGACTAATTATTACTAAAATTATTGAACAAAAAATGACCAAGGACAGTACTTTTGCTTAGGAACCTTCTTGGTAGCGGGCCTGTGTTTTATACCTGTTCATATGTGCATGTATGTGCAGGTACACATACATATCCATGTAAACAGGACATGCTTAATAAAAACTCTTGAGTTTTGTTGAGTTGAGATTTAACTTTCAATTCAATTCAGTAAGCATTGATTAAATACCAATTATGTTCTAGATACTGGGGATATAATGACAAAAATGAAAACATTTCTGTCCTTAAGGAGTTAACACATTTTCACAGATTAAAATACAGGGCAATTTGACAAAAGAAAAATGCATTAACTATAGTAAGAAGTAACAGAGATAACATTATCTGAGCTAAAGCTAAATATTCTAAGATCTAGGATGAGAAGGGATGTATTTCAGGAATAGAAGACAAGCCTATAAATAAATTGGCAAATGAAGCGGGTAGCAGGTCAGTTTGTCTAAAATGTAGAAGGAAAGACTGTGAAATAAGTTTTGAAAGTATACTGGAACTTAGATTATAAAAATCTAAATTCCAGTTTATGACATTGTATTTTATTTTAGAGAAAATAGAAAGATTTTTGAACTAAAGAAATGACATGATCTGGCCTCTTCATTAATAAGATTATTTTTGCAGCTGGAAGACTGAATTGAAGAGAATAAATAGAAGCTGAAAACAGAGGGGCCAATTAGGAGGCTGTTAGAATAACCTAAGAATCTAAGGATAGTCTGAGATGCTAAAATCCTGAATTTAAGGTGGTAAATATGTACGAGGGAAAAAAAAAAGATCATCTCCTTACTTAGCATTAGCATCAATTTCCTATTAGCCATTTTTTGTCATTTTTAGCTAGGAAATCACTATTTGCCAGAGAAAACAGAAGCAAAGTAAAGTTGATTGCTCTGCTTTCTCTCCATCATGTTTATTATGTTTATTGCCCCAAGTATTAGATTTGTTATTTGATCCTTTTTCCTCCTTTTTCCTCCTTTAGTTAAGTAAACCCTTTTTGCTACTCTTAGCTTTCCTTGCCAACTTCAACTTTGAGCTTTAGAGGTTCTGACATCCTCACAGAACCATGCCATACCTTTGTATTCATCTTCTACTAGCTACTCTCCCTTTCATTTTCTCTCCTTTCCTCCTTCCCCTTTACTCTCTCATTGTGTGTGTGTGTGTGTGTGTGTGTGTGTGTGTGTGTGTGTGTGTGTGTGTGTTTGCATTTTAAATTCTAAACTGGTTGCTAAATTCCTTGTCTATCCATAGTAGCTCTATTTTCCTCAGTTGAAGTTGTTTCTCTTTGTATCTCAGAATTTCATTCTTAAAAGTCATTAATAACAACAAGAAGCATTTATTAAGTTCTTACTATGTCCTAGACATTGTGCTAAACACTGGAAATACAAAGATAGACAAAAATATTCTCTGCCCTTAGAGAGCTCATAGTCTAATTGACAACAGGCAAACAATTATATGCAAACTATATATAAAATAAATTGGGGACTCGTAAACCTCCTGAATGACATCCCTTGTAGAATTTTAGGCCATAAGATCCTTGTGCATTCTTTTCTAAAACCTTTAAAATGTTTTCTCCCAAAATATAGTTTGCATGCCAGAATTGTATACAGCTATCTTTTCCCCTCTATCATAAATTCTAAACTGATATAATTTCTCCCAAAGTTTTTTTCTAATTGCCATAGTTTCTAGTGCTTCCCTCACATCATAATTACTTTTTAATTTTTTGTGTATACATGCACACACACGTTGCCTCCCATAATAGAATGTAAACCATTTCAGGGTAGGATCTCTTTCACTTTTGTTATTAATTTGCCCAGTAGGTATTACAATGCTTGGTACATAGTATGGGCTTAATAAATGTTAATTGATGAATTGATTGTTCCCAGCATTTACACTCTAACCACCAGTTTTTCCTTGTTGATAAGAATCAAATTTGTCTATGTTGATTTCTCCCAACTTTTTAAGGATGAAATCATTAAGGCAAATAAAAAGCTATTAGCTGCTCTGCTTTTGACAAAAAGGAAGCCCCATCAGATAAAATAATTGATGTATTCCATCACTGCTGTATTATGATCTTTTTCCTGAATTCTTCATCTATTTCCTTGTTCTGTCTAAACGACTACTAGATAGTCCAGTGACAAAATTGCTTTTGTATCAGCCTCTCTTAATTTTCACCATGCTTCCCCATGTATTTCCTCACATGAGTGTGTCTGTAATATATAGTGTTAATTGCTCCTATGCCCCTTTTCAATCTGTTTCTTACAAATAAGAAAAATCCTTATCCCATCAAGTGTCAGTGACATCTTTGAAGTCAAATTTACTTCTTTGAGTTGGAGCTCTAATTCACAGAATTATAAATTGAGAGCAGTGGGGAACCTTAGTCAACAAGTATTTATTAAATTCTTGCCAGGTGTTGTCCTGAGTGTTAAGTGTACAGAGACAGACAAAAAAGAAAAAACACTTTATGCTCTCAAATACAGTTTAATAAGGTAGACAGCATGCAAACTATGTACAAACAAAATGTAAACAAAATAAAGTAGATATAATAATAAAGAGAAAGCATTGGTCTTAAGGGGATGAGGAAAGGCTTTTTGCAGAAGGTAGGATTTTAGCTGGAACTTGAAGGAAGCTGGGGAGAACAAGATATGGAGATAAGGAGGAAAGATAATGTGTGTAAAATATGTTATAATTCTGACAAAGGTTATATAAAATATAAGGTTTTTTTATATTATTATTGAATCCAAGTACAGACAGTTCTTTACATATATTTGCATTACACAAATTTGAGTTTACATAAAGGTTTTGAAAGAAATGTACATTTCAGAAAACACCCATGTTAACTTTACTGTACAGTACTGTTCTCTCTTTCTCTTTACTCCTTCTTCTTAATTAATGATCTGTAACTTTTCCCTGCCCTTCACAAAAAACAAAAACAAAAAACTCTTTCAAGTGAGAGCAGACTCACAGAGACTGCTACCTATCTCCACCAGCAAATCACAAGCAAATGGCTTGAGACCTCTGCCAATGAGAAAGGATATTTCCGCTCCATTCTGCCCACTTGCCTGTATGTCCACTGCAATATGTCTTATCTTTGTCTGTCTGTGCTTTGGTATGGTATGTCTCCCCTCAGTCCCATGTGTCACTTGTTCTCTCCTGATTGTGTCTCTGTCTAGACCCCACATGGTCTTCCTCTCATTTCTAGCCAGGCCCCTGTGTGGCTGGTCCTAGCTCCCATATGTTCCTCCTCCTGCTCCACTTTCTCTCTTGCTAGCCCCAACATGTCCTAGAAATGTGTACTGGCCTCCTCCCTCCTCAGCTCAGATTCCCCTTGTAGATTCCCTCTCCTTCCCCACAGCCATGGACAAATCTGCTTTATGTGAAAATTGCCTTTATAGAGGTTTGCAAAACAGTTCTTTTATGTAAAGCAAGAACTGTCTGTATGGGTATACATTGCTATGCCCTAGTAATGAATCCTATCCAACCAAGTCTCAGTGATACAGATAGACTTTACCTCATAGACTTATACAATTAGAAGGGACATTAAAGACCAGCTAGTTCAACCCATATCTAAGTAAAAATGACTGTACAACATACTTAACAAGTAGTCAGCCATTTTGATGGAAGACTTCATGTGAAAGGAAGATCTATTGTTTCCCAAGGCATGTTCTTCCCTTCTTCTTTAAGTATGGGTGATAATGTTTATATTGTTTTATGTACTGGGGAACTAGCTCCTGGGTCCAGGAGAAAGACCAACAACCTTCTAAAATTCCATTCATATAATTCAAGAATCAGTGTTATGTCTTCCATGATCACTGATTCTATCAGTTCATCTCCAAAGTGTAGCATAGAATGAAAGTGTATATGTGTGTGTGTGTGTATAGTATAGAATGAAAGTACACATACACACACACACACACACACACACACACACATACACACACACACACACACACACACACACACACACACACAGAGGAAAGAGAGAAAAGGGAAAGGGAGAAAAAGGGAGGATAGTTAAGTATATAGTATAACATGGAAAGACCTGTCTAAATCCCCAGCTCTGCTACTTATATCTTTTAATTTAGAATTTTAAGTTGATCCAGTTTGGGATCAATGATGCTTTGATCCATAGATATCCACAACTAATGTACTTAACTCTCTTCCCCCAGTTATTTCTTCCTGGGAATTTACTAAGAACTTTCTCCATTGTTGTTTTTTTTTCATAACTTACTTTGATGTCTTTCATGACATTTAGCTTTACATTTTGTATTCTAATGCAAATTCAATTTTAAATCCTCTTAATCATATCAGCCAAATGGTCTCTGGCCAAACGGGTTCTTTCCAGCAAAAGTTGGATAGCCACTTACCACTTATTGGTTATGTTGTATAGGTGAATAACATGGTTTCTGTGGTCCTTTGAGAGTCTGGGAGTCTTTGAATCCTAAGGAAATAGATTGGCCAAGAACTAATTTCTCTGGCATCTTAAATTATGTTCCAAAAAACTAAATCCTTTTCAAGCAGTTGTTTGCTTATCTTCTCCAATATACCTTTTTATTTTCTCAAAACTCAGCCTTCAAATGGAATTTGAATTTAGAATCTAAATTTGAAGTGAACTAAGCTAATCTTATCTGAACAAGAATCCCCTGTATGGCATTTGCTACAAGCAATTATCCAGCATTTGCTTTTAAGATTTAGAATAGGGAAAACTCAGCATTTTCTCAAGGTAACCAATTGATTAATGTTTTAGTTAGCTATGATTGTTCCTTTTATCCATTATGCTTGCTTTTTCCTTTCAGATCCGTAAGAATAATCCTTCTTCTCCATAGTTCTTTGTATACTTGAAAACATTTATCATTTTAAACTGTTGCCTGCCGCCCCTCCCTTTTCCTTTGATCAAATCTTTCAGTTTTCAGACTGTCTCCAATGCCAATCTTTGTGTGGCATGATCATAAGATCTTCAGCCTTTCTAGTGACCACCTTCTGGATGATCTCCAACTAACTGATAACCTCTTTAAAATATGGTGCCTGGCACTGAGCATAATAATTCAGATGAGCTTCACCCATAGCAGAGTACAGTAACATTGTCCTTCTCATAAGACATGTTCCTCTTCTATTTCTGTTCTTTAATCTTTTCAGAAAAATTCATTTGGTCCAATTTGATCCAAACTGGGAGAGCCCATGGACAATGAGGAGTATAGATGTCCTTTTCTGGATCTCATCTTTCTTGAAATTTTGAGTTTACTGGCCCCTGCAATTCAGTTTTTCTGAGATGGCTGGCTGACAACAGAAATAGCTTCCGTGTGGGATATTAGGAATTAATTATAATAATAGCTGGCATCTATATAGCCCTTTAAGGTTTATAAATTATTTAGCTCACATCAAACTTATAGGCACATGGCATAAGTATAATCTCCATTTTATCAGTGAGAAACTAAAGCTTAGAAGCAGTTAAAGTACTTGTCCAGGATCACATGCCTAGAAATTTTCAGAACCTTTATTACACTTAGGTCCTCTGATTGTAAGGCCTGTGTTTTTTCTCCTATATCATGATATAATTGGCACCATTATTTCTCAAAATGCGTTAAGATTCAGTCTATATTATTGACTTTAACATATAATTGCTCACATATGATTAGTCTCTTAGAAGCAAGTGTTAGCCCATACTAGAATCCAAAGTGATTTGATTTCTGTATTTCAGTTCCACTTTGGATTTTTAGCACGATGCCAAAAAACAAATATTTAATTTGTTTAGTGAATTAACCACATGAAGTTTGGAACTCTGGCCTCAAACACATGGACTGAGAGAAATGTCATGGTCCATCAAAGCAGTGTGGAGTTTCCTGATAACTCAGTGTTCCTGGTGCTGTGGCTTTCCCAAAAGGTGTGAACAACATCAACCAGTCATTCACACTAATTATAAGAATTATAGATGTCTCATTTTCTCTTTACCTTGCCACTGTGTTCTCTCTGAGATTGATAATAGAAAGATTATTTTAATGTTTGGAGGGAATTGTCCTTTGATCTTTAAAATTTCCAAGGTGAGTTCTCCAAGTTTCAGCAAATATCTGGCATTTATATTTTCCCTTTCCCTGCATTTTTGGAAGGAATTAAGGGTCCGTAGAAAGACTAAAGCTGTCTAAATACATAGGGAAAATAAGAATTTATCTGTGCTCTTTTGAATATAAACCTCTCAGAGCACATTTTATTCTAAGAATTCATGATAAGTTTCATATTCTGAAGAAGGTAATATCTTTTTTTACTTTTATAACTATTAGAAAATATGATTTTGTTTCAATTAAAAGCAATCCAAACTGATTTGGTGTTTTGCATTCTTCATAGTATCTTGCTTCTGATACCTGAGAGTTTTTAAGATTAAATTTATTTATGCCAGTGGAACAATCTGTCTAAAGTTTCCAACACTGAGAATGCTGCTGGCCTTAAAGATAAACAAATGCAGCACTTCTAGGATTAATTTTAATTAATCTAAGCATTTCATTGTTTTTCCCCCTATTGCCTGACTCATTATCAAGGTTAAGTAGCTTCTAAATACATTTTGGCTTTATAGCAGACTTTTTGTTGTTGTATTTTATCAGGGAGAACTGGTGACTGCTTCAAAGGCTATTATTGAAAAGGAGTACCAACCGCGAGTCATAGTGAGCACAGCAGGACCGAACCCCTTCAACAAGCTCACTGATCGAGAGCTGGAAGAGTATCGCAAAGAAGTGGAACGGAAACAGAAGGGCCCAGAAGGTTCGAGCACTTATTGTAAAATTCAGCTAGCTGAATAAGGCCTTATGCTGGGTGACTGCTCACACATGAGTTGGTAGGATACAAAGCACACTAAGATATGTGGTCCCTGTCCTCATCGTGTGTAGTCTACATGAACAACAAGACATGGACACAATAACTGCAAATCAGAACATAATATCTACTGCTTTCTGTACTTTTTTTTTTAATCTCTTGCCAAAGATAACAGTAAAAGCTATTGATATTTTAATAAAAAATGTTTATTTGGAAATTTCTAGGACAACCTGGAATTTGATTTTTGTTTTTGTTGTTAATGTCTTTTTTTTAAAAGTTCTTGGTAATAAAAGTTTTGCCGATAATTTGTAGTAATCTTGTTTTAAAAAAAAGTTTAATGCTGCCATCATAATTAAGCAATGCCATCAGACACCATGGTCTACTCTGAAGCAGAGGCAAAGGAGAGGATAAAGGGGGAGAAAAGAGTGAGCAAATGGGAGAAGAAAAGAGATAAATGAGGTTAGGAGAGGGGTAAGAGAGGGTAGGCTGGTGCTTTGAAATTCTGCAGCTCTAAGGTAAGGCTCTCTGGAGCACTCTGAAACAGCCATTGAATCTTTCTGAAGCTATTCCACCTGGCAGAGAATTATTGTGTCACCCAAGCTTCAGTTCTTTACAGCTTTATCAGATGATTGGAACAATCTATCATAAATCAGAAGCCAAGTCATAAGGGGAGAACATCAGTTAGAACATTTTA
Source organism: Antechinus flavipes (assembly GCF_016432865.1). NCBI lineage: Eukaryota > Metazoa > Chordata > Mammalia > Dasyuromorphia > Dasyuridae > Antechinus > Antechinus flavipes. The sequence continues at coordinate 193,980,800 of NC_067403.1, read as the reverse complement.
GACAGCTCTTAGTGCTTTTATGTATGATTGTAACTCTAGGTGAAGAACAGTGGAATAGCAGTAAGGAGGCCTAGACTTCTGTTCAGCTCTGCCACAAGCCATGCTCTAAACCTTGGACAAGCTATTCCCTAGCCTTCATCCTCAAACTCAGTTTCCCATCCATATCTGGTACTGTTTCTGTTTTGTAGTCTGTTTCTGAGTCATAGCATCCAACAAGGGAATGTTTCTGATAACTAAGAACAATTTAATTTTCTAAATGGGCTTAACATTCTCTCTGATCTTATTTATGCTCTTGATTTACTTAGCAGATGTTTTGAAAAATAAATTTAGTCAGGATCCTACTGGAATTTATAACAAATTTCAAGTCTTTGGGATATGAATTTTGTCTACATTTTTAGCTTCTGCTACTCTCTTAAATAGTTGTTGATGGTGTTTGTAGGAATTTTGGATTTCATGTAGGATTCTAATATTACCCATGAAAATAGTGGCACATTAAGACTAATAAATGACTAAGAGTTAAAATTGTGAGGAACAAATTGTTTCAAATAACTAAAAGAAATCTCTGGACTGAAAAAGCAAATTAGGAGAATGTCAGGAAACTAGGAAACCAACAGAAACACAACTCATTCATATCCATGAAGAAGGTGCAAGAGTGTCTCAATCTTTTTTCTAACATGAGTTCACTGCTGCATGGGTTTCTTGTTCAGCTGTGCAGCAGATAATCCCCTGTCTTCACCTGAAAGAATCTGAGGAACTGCGGTCCTCCCAAAAGGAATTTCACATTGCAGTCATCAAAGCATTAAACTCCAATCCCGATCTTTTTACTGAAAGCCCAGGTACTGAGTCTGGATGACCACTCCCTTAATCTCCTTGCCTGGAACCTCCACGTATCTCTGTTGTCTATAGATGTCTTCAGACTGGCTTGATTTATTACCTATGGGATTAATGATCAAATTCTTTGATTGGTGGAGATTTTGGGTTGGAGGGTATTATTTGGGAATGGCTTTCTACTCCTGAGGAAATCTTTTATATGGTTTTAATTTTTTTTTTGGTTCCTATTTTAGACTAACCTTCACTACTTTGTTATATAATCGTCATTGTTTTTTAAAAAAATCCTAAATCTTATTGGAATCTGCCCATCACTGCATGCCATTTAGTCTAATATGCCCTTTTGCTCAGTAAAATTCCATTATTTTCATGTCAATTCAAAGCAAGCAAAATTACTATCAAAATATATTATACAAAAATATAAACTTGTACCCCATTTTCTCATAATATAATATTTTCTAAGGAGAAATGGATAATAGTATATCTTCCCTCCATCCTAATAGTTTTCTCTTGGTTTTATATTTAGTTCTTTAAGAAAACTAAAACTCTCGCCTCTTCTAGACAGCAAATTAGTTTCATTCAGAAAATAATTCATAGACTACTGAGGAAGGAGACCACATACAGATAGATGAAAATTGAGTTGTGATAAAGTTGCAGTTCAATAGCTAAATAATCCCTAGAAGAAGACTGCATGAACTTAACTGGAATCCATTGATTACATAGACTTTGATTTGAAAGGGTCATACCTAGAGTCTTACAACTCACTTGTTTTAACTATCCATGAATCCTTTCTATAGTATCTCTAATAAATACCTGGTGCTGCTAAGCTATTCAAATGAAGACCAAAAATCTAAAATTTTTATCAAATGCTTTTCAATTATTCTTTTTTTTCCCCCAAACAAAGAAATTTGAATTTTTTTAGACGCTTGGTCTTTCATTAGCCCTTCCCCTCCCCTACCCTTTTAACTGTGGCCAGGAGTGTTGTTTTCCTTTTTAGGTAGGCAGCAAGGGGACCAGGGAAGAAAAGGCAGTGAATGAAGTGATATAAGATTATTTATAGGCAGACGCTTATGTATATAATACAGCATGAAAGCAAAAATCAAAATTTGGTAAGTAGGAAGAGAGACGTAGGTTCAAATCCAGGTTCTACCACTTATTAACTATAGGCAAATCACTCATCTTTTTAAAGCCTCAGTTTTTAAACTTCTAAAATGGGCATAATGAAACATGAACTATATATTTGATAGGATTGTTTTGAGGAAAGTACTTTATGAATCTTAGATTAGCACTACAGAAATGGGCTTTAATGACTACTAATAATACCTACCAAGTGAATTAGATATACATAGTAGTCTTGAAACTTTACAGTTTCTTTCTGAAGTAGAGAAAGTTAATCTCAATGAGACCATGTTTCTGAAAGGATAATGAATTTGTCTATTTGGAAGAACATAAGGTAGGACACTTCAGCTTGCTTTTTATCTTTTATATTATTAATGACATTGGATTACGTCATTAAGGGAGAGAGGAGCTGAAATTTGAAACTATCTCTTTTTGGAGTGAGAAAAGAGATTGAAGGAAACTAATAATTCTTCAATACTGGATGTCTGGATAAATAATCCTTATGAAATCTAGACCATAGAGTAGTACAACTAAAGGTTATGGTTGCTCCTCTTGTATATACGCCTTTTGCTTGCTTAGAATTGCATGGCAATGGATAGGAATTCAATTTTAGAAAAAAAATTCATGCTAAAGTGATACTGAAATATTTCTTCTAAAGTTTTAATGATATTCTCGTCTAATTCCCATTCCTGTATAGAAAATGTAGAAGTCACACAACAACAGAAAGAAGAAAGCCCTCTGGAACATGCTGATGCCCACACTCCACCCAGTACACCAGTTAAACTTGAGGAAGGTAAGTTTTTTGGGATTGGAAGGGTGGGTGGGAGGACCATGTCTGCTGGAGCTGCACCAATGTGGTATGATGCATGAAAGAATGTGGATTGTATTTGTGGCCTCAAGAGGAATGAATTTTGTTTTGGCTGAAGAAAAATGTTACCATGTGGCAACAGTTCCATTAACAATAATCAAGAAGTGTGCATTATCACCAAGACTGTTACCACAACTGCAAGACAGCAGGTACTTCTCATTGTTCTCTGGGTGGTTTCAACTGAAGCCAGTTCCTTTAGTAAAATGTCATGTTGAACTAGGAGCCCAAGCTTCCCTGAATCACCCTTACCCTAACTTTTAAATATAGCCAGTCCTGCCCACTAATTGCACATTTCTTCAACTTTATTGTGTTTAGATTACACCTGTGGGGACAAAATGCTATCCATCTAATTTGGGAACTGGGTTTTTAATTTGACCTGCTCTAGTAGCATCACTCAAAATAGACTAGTCCTTCATTACATTTTTTTTGATGGCTATAAAAGCTACAGCTGTTCTGTTTTAGCCTTGTCTGTTAAGTGGGTGTAATCTAATTTGTCTGTGTCCTTTTTTTCTCCTTGTATATTGGGATATATCACCTGTCTGTTTTATAAGTCTCGAGTTCACTTCTTCATCCCATTCTTTGCCCTCTAAGAATGGCATCTACCATTCTTTTACTTTAACACAATGGCTGTGATTGAATGCCTAGATTTTTCTACTTGTGCTTTTCTCTTCTTGTGGCTGCGTTACAAACAGGAGATGGATATGCTAAAGAGTACCTGTTACCATAGTAAGTATCATCCCATAATCTGATCTGTTTCTGCTTCTTAACTGGAATTCTATGTGCTTTGCTTCATTCTCTTGCGTCCTTGTTTTTTTATGGAGTATTGTTTCCTGTTTTCCTTTTTTTTTTTCCTTTGGAAGAAAGCAAAAAGGTTCTTTTTTTTGCTCTAGGAGAAAGACACTAATTTTCTTTATAAGGTTGCCTTCTTGGAATTCTAGATCTCTTGTCACTTGTGATTGTGTGACACCTGATTTGTACCCTTGAAAGGAATACTTGAGATGTTTTCCCACATGTCAGACAAATCAGAGCATGCTTGATTGTGAACTCAATTTCAGAAGATCAGAGAATTTTCATTGTTCTCATGTTCTTAAATGCTCAACTCATAAGGGGGTTATTTTGTTAAATTTTAACTAAAGGGAAAGTCAGGAATCTTTAACATACCATTTGTTTTACTGACAATATCTTTCTATCTCAACCTAGTATTGAAAGTTGGTATGCTTAAAAAAAAAAAAAGAAAGAAAGAAAGAATAAAGAAAATTGCTCTAAATTCTTGACTTAAACTGGAATTAATAGTCCTTTTGGAATAACAGATTATATATGATTTTGTTTTTGAACTTTGACATTTGGTAAAATTATAATTCTTCCAAATAGAAACAGAAAACATCAGTTCAAAGAGTAATGTTGCTGCAAGCTTATATCATTTTTTTCCAAATAAATCCCATTTCTTAAAGATTAGTAAGAATAAGGTGTACATACTGCAACCCCTTTCACTATTGCAACAAGCAGAAAGCATTTAATAATATGTATAATATTTAAGAGGACAATTGCAATTTTGCATTATATAATCCAAGTATTTCTAACATGCATTTTAAAGGGTTTGTTGGACTAGCAACTCCTAAGGCAGCTTTTAACCAATACTGTCCTTTTCCTGCTTTTTGAAGCCTATTGCACATTAACCCTTACTTAAGGCTTAACACTCCCAATCACTCATCACTTACCCATTCTAACTTTTGGCTTGATTTTTGAATGCTAAATGGTTGGTGTTCACTAACATGCCAGTTATTCATAACTTTATAATCTTTTACAAAAATTCCTCAGAACTGATTTTCTGTAGACTTTATCATACAGAGTGAGAAGTGGCGAGTTTTTGGCATGAGACACTAAGGGAATCAAACACACAGGCTCTTATTTAAACAAATTACCTTTTTTGAAACTTACTTTTCATTCATGTTATATGGAACTATTCAAAAATGTAAGAGAAATCGATTCTCTTTTCCCCCATTTTAAAAAATTCACTTCCACTTCCTTCTCCACCTAGCTGATTCTTCTTCTGAGATGCCTAAGCCTTTCCTTGCCTTTAATGTTGATGTCAAAGGACTGCTAAACTTAAACTGCTGGCTGATCATCCAGAGGGAGACCACATATAATGGGCACAGAGTGGTCCTCAGTTTTGGGAGTACTAATAATTGTAACTGCAGTGGGATATTTTTTTACAAACCAAATCTGTGATTTCATTGGTAGAGGGAACTTTTAATAACGATACTATCTAAGCTGTTGCAGACAGTGTTTGTTGCCTGGGGTTACGCAGTCAGTATGTGTCTGAAGCAGGAGGACTGGGCTCTTACAGGCCCGAGCTATGTGGCCTTTCCATTGTAAGAGGCCTTTGTGGGCATTTGATACTGCCTGTCTTTATTCCCTAGTCATTGCTTAAAACTTCCTCTCCTTTTTCTTGCACTCACATTGACTTAGAGGTTTGTATTTGATTGAGTCTCATTTTGTCAGCACACTTATCTAGTGGCAAGCAATTAAAAATGACCTTTCATTGAAACTTTTTTTACATCTGTTGCATTCAGCCATAAAGTAGTATAGAATTTTAAAAAAACTTATTCTAATTTAATATTATGTCAGTTCAGAATGTTATCTTCATAGTAAAAGCAGTTCTCATCTTAGTAGTGACACTTGAAAAAATACAAATGGAGTCACTCTGTGTAACTCAATAGTTTGTCTTACTCCTACATCCATTAGACACACAGCAGGACCAGACTTACAGAGATGACAGTGACGCTGCAACCTTCAAGCAAACCCTTCCAGACCTCTCCCCTGATGAGCCTTCAGAAGCACTTAGCTTCCCACCACCTGAGAAAGAGGAGGAGGAAAGTAGGCGGGCTGAAGTTCCTACCCAAAGCCAGACTGAATTACCTGCTACAGAAAATCCAGAAATCACATCCCCCGCTGCTGAAGAGGCCACCACACCAACTGCCGAGGAGGGAATGGCCCCAGACCCAGGGAGTGATGAATCCCCTGGGAAGTCCCCCTCCAAAAAGAAAAAGAAGTTCCGTACTCCTTCCTTTCTGAAGAAGAGCAAAAAGAAAAGTGACTCCTAATGGCCCCACGCGCTGCAGAAACACTGTCATGTTTTAAAAACCCCCCAATCCTTCATTAACCACTAGGACGTATGTGATTGTACTGAATGTTTTGTCTTATGTCATAATGGAATGCAGAAGTGAAACCAGCTAGCCGCCCTAGGCAATGCTTCCAGGGTATAGATTTTAACAGCAAATTAACCAACTTGCAGAAAGGTGCTAACCCCGAGTTCTCAGCAGCTAACTTCAAATCTGTTCCCAACTGGTACGCAACTTTTAAAGTCTTTACATAGACGAGCTACTGTGCTAAAAGGAAAAGTCTCCCCAGGAATTTTTACCAATGTAGATCACATCACAAACTCTGCTAACCCTCAGAAGTTGTATTCTCTAACACTGTGTTCCTAAATTATAGCAGATTTGTTTAAAAATCTTTGATGTTGTGTTTTCAGAAAGAATATACTCCTGAACAGAATGAGACTTTGTGCTTCTGCAAGCTAGCTGTGGTTATAGATCGTGTTCTACGCAAGGCTTTGGCAACCTCCCTCCCATCTTGCACCCCCACCTACAGAAGTTATAAATAAAGTAAGCTTGCATCTTTCACTGCTAGGCTTCTGCTTAGCCTTGTGTTGTCTCACATGACCGACCTAATGTTGTTTGTTGCTGCACTGCATATTCAGAGAACTTTGACTCAGTTAATGAAAAACAAGAATTAATCCCACAAAACTTAGTTTAAGCAGCCATCTAAGGGGATGAGCAAAGAGGTTAGTCTTTGAATTAGATGTTGTTTTGGAAACTGCAGCTACCGTCAAGTGTTCATATTAGACAGTTTGATAAAGGGGTGGGTTGCCTAATTCTGTCACCAAGCATTAAATAAGTATCTGTTATGTGCCAAGCACTGTTACTAAGTGCTGTAGATACAGAAGCAAAATTGAAAAAGTTTCTGGTCTATAGAATAACTTGCATTCTGCTGGAGAATACATCCTTAGAGCTTATATTGAAGAGTTGGTTTGACAGACTAAACAGAAGGCATTTGATGAATGGCAGGTATAAACCTATATCCATCCTATGTGTCTTACTAATGTGACTTATATTTTCTCCTTTAACCCTAAATATGAATTTAGTAATACCCAGCATCTTATCCATTAAGGTGTCTAAAATATTGTGGGTAGTATTGGGGGAAGGAGGAGAGTATTTGCGAGAATTTTCTGTGAACTTGCAGTTCAAATCTCCTTTCTAATTCTGAACATTCCTTTTTTAACAGACCAACTTTTTTCAGTTTTATTCTGTCAGAAATGCTCTTTTCTTACAAAAGACTGTAGAGAATGCAAGATTAACGGTTTGATTTAGGTTTTTTTTGTGAAATTTGGGGGTATTTTCAGATTTGTTCCTGTGTCTTTACATAGCAAATTACAACTTTGAAAATTTTAGAGTTATGAAAACAATTAATTATAATGATCACAGTTTGACATCCTGCACTCAGAACTCATTTTTGAATGTTCTGCTTAAGAGCTCAAAAAAGTTTTTCCATATGTACTGACATATATATATATAATATGGTCCACACAACTCCTTACCCTTATAGAATGACATTATGATATTGATTGATAATTAGAACTCACATGTTTTGTCCCAAGCCTGCTTCACAGCTACAAAAATGGACATTATCACATGCTTTACCTTTGCAGCATAAAAATCTCAGTCATGCAATATGGCAATACATTGATGTAAAGCAATATTTGGCCACAGATACAGTTATGGCCAGTTTAGGGGAGGGACAAAAAAGATGATGTTAGCATTGTGGAATTTCAGGGGAAAGGAGGGTTAGCAGTGAAAGAAACACCAGGTAAAATATTGGATAGCTGTTGTTTGAAATGGATAGATACAGGGTGGGGCTAGAAGTCACAGCAAATCACTGCATAAGAGAGACACCTAAACAGTAACGTTTAGAACAGACTGCATGGCACTAATGGCTTTGAGCTTGTATCCTAACCTTGTATGTTCTATGTACGCTAGAAAGCTGACTTAACCTTCTTTTGCTGAATTGTGTTTTATTGCCAATCGTAAACAGTTCATCATTTCTCTGTGTTTTAATTAATGATAGAACCTTATATTTCTCCCTTCCCACATATGCAATGACTTAATTTCCAATTTTGTAGTTTAATTCTTTATATTACAGTATGAGATGTAGTTGCATATGTGGCTATAAACTACAGAAGATAGGTCCTGTATTTTTCTTTCTTCATTGTAACATTGTTTTACTCATGAATAAATTCTTCTTTAAACAATCTCTGTGTCTCAGATCTGGGGAAGAGTTTGGGTATTACTCTATCAATTTTATTCCATCAAAAATAATATATTATTTTGAAATTTTACATGCTTAGCTTCAGCTTATCAGCGGATTTGTGGTTTCATTTTTCATATTGTCTCCACTAATGCAGATTGCCGTCCTCCTGTGTGATTCTTGTCCACGTCGTTCCACAAATCCTTACAGAGCATCTATATCAATAGGCCAAACAAAACTCATCCTTTTGAAGCCCTAACTGCAGTTGTTAGTAGTTGTAGACTAGAGAGAGTCATTGTGCTTAGTGTGACATTTTCACTCTAGCTCTTCACCATCCTTGAAAAGTTTTCATTGATGCTACTTAGAAGGCAGTCTTTTACAATCACATCACATTAGTCATTTTTCTTCTAACAATTTGAGACCAGCATGGTATGTCTTACTTTCATCCCAAAAGAAAAGGTTTGTAGAAAATTTTCTTAATGTAGTAAAACAACTATTATTATTATTATTATTATTGAAAGTTTTCATTTCTTTGCTGTGAGCCTTCCATTAATGCAGGTCACAGTTTTTCAATTTAGTAAATGTTCTTTAAGACCTACTCACCCTGTAACTTTGGTGAAGTTGGTGCACAACTCATCACTAGCCTTGTATACCTACAAGCTATTGTACTTCACTGAAAACTTTCAAGAGCCCAGGGTTTATCTTATCACCACCACCATAGTAAAAATATCAGAGTAGGATTTTAATTGAGGAGTATAATAGCATGACTTCTCTATTTTGTATAAATAGCTTGTATTTCATTTCATTTAACCCACACGACAATTGTATTTTCATTTCACAAATGAGAACTGAGTTAAATTATGAGATTTGTCAGAAATCACACAAATTGTATCATTCAGATAATGGCAAAGCCTAGAGTTCAAACACAGTTTTCTGTCATAAAAATTGGCAGCCCAGTAATAATGATTTATTGTAAATAGTTTCACCAAAATGTCACCCATAATCATTAACCACAGCTTTCTCCTTATACTAACCCCGTGAGGAGAGAAGACAGACAAGAATTATCCCCATTTGCTTATGAGGAAGCATAAGATCCAGGATTCGTGCCAGATCCCATCCTCAATGAGTCAGCCTCAGACTTCTGAGTCCATTGTCTGCCTGCCCCTTATATGTCTTTAGGGTGTTTGTTCCATTTGCTCATCCTCTAACACATAGAAAGTCTCAAGCAGGGATTTCTTCACCTCATGTCATAAATTCCTTTTGTAGTCTGGCAGAGAATCTATCTCTGAATGATAGGTTTAAAAAAAAAATTAAGAAAATATTCGGTTTTAGCAAATGGTGAAAATAATGATGTCATTTTGTTTTCGTCCAAGTCCACCAGGAAAACTTGAGTTCAGATCTGGCCTGAGACATTGGGTGACTATGGATATATCACTCTGCCTCTGTCCCAATTTCCATATCTGCAAAGTGGGCTCATAAAAGCCCTGCTTCCTGGGATTACTGTGTGGATCAAATGAGAGAATAGTTGTAAAGCACTTAGCAGTGTCTGTCACATAGTAAACATTATAAAAGCTACCAGCTATAAGACCTAGAATTCGTGGTATAGGGCCAGGAGACCCACATTTGAATCCTTACTCTGATATACAATTCTTGGCCTCAGAACCTCAGTTTCTTCATCTATAAAATGTGAATGATGCTACGTAGCTATTTCACACACAAGGATGTAAAAAAAGTGCTTTAAGCACTTGTCAAGCACTGTAGAACCTAAGAACTATGGAAAGGTGAGCTGCTTTCTTGCTCATGGTAGTATCTTGCTCATGCAAATGTTAGTCCTTTTGGAAAAACAGTTGTTTGTAGATTTGAAACATATTTGTTCCATAGAAGTTGAATCAAGCTCTAGTGATGATTGGATGAATATCCTTCCCTACTCCTTCCTTCAATCAGGGTTCTAGCCAACTTGGTCTCTGCTATATCTCCCACATATGAGGCTTAATTTCCCGCTCCGTACCTTGGTACACACAGCCTTTTCCCTATGCTAGGAAATGCTAGGGTATCTATTGCTCCTTTATCTCACCTTAGAAGAACTGGGGTTTCTTTCAAGGCACAGCTCAGATATCACTTCCTACATGAATTCTTCCCTAATCTCCCAAGTGCTAGGGCCTCTTCGAAAATTGCCTTCTTATTTAGTATATATGTTGTGTATACTTAAATATTCTTCTCTTAAGAGTTATATGAGCACCTTAAGAGAAGGAACTGTTTTCATTTCCGTGTTTCTATCCACAGCACCTGGCAAATAGTGGTACTCAATAATTGCTTAATTGGTCATTGTCTTAAGAGGCTGTGTTGCTAATGCTTTCAAAATTCTAAATGGTGCTGGCAGCCAACTCGAACTATAAATGTCTACAAAAGGTATGCTAACTCACCTTGGCTTGCGATTAGCAGCTAAACTAGATATTTCTGTATTGTTAAAGGTGCTCAGAGATTCTCAGTCCTATGTCCTGATGTAAAAGCCTTCTTGCCACAAGTGTTCATAGGGCTTATCCAGGATCTTAACCTACTAGAATTTAATCCGATGATACTATTTTTATTCAGTATAGATGGAAGACAGCCAATTATCCTCCAAATCACTAGGAACTGCTCTCCCATCTTCTCCTGTGCCCGGCTTCTGTACCCTAGGGAAAGCAATCACATAGTCACAGGCTTTAAACCTGAAAGGGCTTTTTAAAAATCATCTAGCTCTCTTGTGAGTGACAAAGGAATGAGATTGAGTGATTTGCCTGAAGCCACACAGGTAAATTCCTATCTCAAACTGATGTTCTTCCCACACCACAGATCTTACATGAACATTTTCTTCTTTTTTTTCCCCCTCAGTGAGATTTAACCATGACCTTGTCCATTTGTATTTCTACATTAATCCAGTGTATGATGAAATAACATAGGATCAAAAATCTAGAGTTAGAAGAGACCTAAGTCCATCTAATCCAATTCCCTCAATTTTATAGATGAGGGATTAGGGCTAGGAAAGCTAGCTACTTGCCCAAAATCACATAGGTCAGGAAGTAAGTACATGAGGCAGTATTTGAATCCAGATTCTCTGACTCCAGAATCACACTGATGAGCAAATATTGGGTGATTCAGCATTAGCATTGGAATTATAGAATCTCAAAACTCAGTTCCTTTCTAAGAGAGAACCAAGTCCCAGAGAGAGGAAATAACTAGGCCAAGTCTTCCCCCTTACCTTAAGCATCTTGGAAGACAATGGGATCTCATCAGAAGGTCAATGGGATATTGAGGGTAAAAAAACCTTATTTTTTCTAATTTTATAAAACTATATATGCAACCCTACTGCTTAATATATTGAGGATAATGGGAGCCAAGAGCTGATAAGAATAGGGTGTGGCACTTGGTACACCCCCACAATCTAGAACAGTTTCTACATGGTTCATAAAGGAATGAGATCAAAGTAAAAATGCAAAAGTAATTTCAAGTTCTACCAGTATCCATTCCCATCTTAGTTACCTTTAGTTGAAATAAACATTTTGTATTTAAAAGAAATCAATTTGCAAAATAGCTTTAATCTGATTTACATAATTTGTCAAAATTACACTGACTCTCAGTAACTTGATTCAAGTGTTGTTTATATACCATGACAATTTTATAGCCACTAGTTTTCCCAATATTAGTAGCTAATGCTGCCTGCTATTGGTCAGTTTAACTTTTTTATAGAAAAAGGCAAAGTCAACTCATCCCTATTTTTGGTAATTAACATAAGAAACCAAGTCTATGTGGCTTCCACCACTTATACCATGAAGACCACAAAAAAAGCTCTGATTGCTAGCCTATTCTGGAGGTGAACCACCTCTAAGACTCTTCCCACTGGGCTGCAGTCACCTATTAGTAATGTCACCATCATCATAAATGAACCAGCCCAGAAAAAAGGATAAAGGCACCATAACTTTGAGAATCACAAGAAGCCTTGAGATTACAAAATTCTCAGGCTCAGAAACTGAGAGGCAAAATGCATAGTATTATAAATGACTTGATGGTTTTATCAACCCCCGACTGTTACTTGATTCCAAATATTACAGACTACAGTCAATTTTTGTCGCTGATGTTCAGTTTCATCAAAATCAAGTCTGCCATCCATAGGTCCCAATACTGAAGAAGACAACCCTTCAATAATGAGGACAACTGAAATAGCAGGGATCAGTCTATTTCATGGCAGATTTCTCTTTGAGTGCTTCCATCAGGTGTAGCCAGATGTTGGCTGTGATTCCTGAGGTGCTGACAAATGGCCTCGCGTCACTGGCACCTTGGGAGAAAAGCAGTCACTCAGCTTTGGTTTGCTGCTTCAGACTGCCAAGGAGGAAGATGGGGAGAAGAAACATGGCTGAGCATATAGTGAAGCACATTTGGACCCCGGCCAGCCAGTACACTGTGAAGAGAAAACATCATCATCTTACCACCGAGGATATTGAATTGAAGGACTTTCCCAATCTCATATCACTTGGTTTCATTAATGTGTGTTGCATTCACTTACGGCAGTGAAACTTCCACTGATAAAGACTGACTTACCCAAAACCTACTTTTAAATGAAAGTTCACTAAAGGCTATGCTAATAAGATAGATCATAATAAATACGCTTATAGTGGGGGGAAGGGGAGGGGGAGGAGGAGGGAAGAAGGTGAGAAAAACATTCCAGTTATGATGGTTGCTGAAAGCAAAGGAAAATGATGTAAGGAATGTATGGGACTTGTTCAAGGAAAAGCCTGGAGACCCTGAAACAAAAAGTCAATGACCAGTCCCCTGATCTAAGAAGCTTGGAACAGTGCCCCTTTACCTCAAGAGCAGAGTTCAACTTTTAAAAGTCATGAAAAAAGCTGAAAAATGAGTAAAAACAACAACAATAAAAATTCTAACTATGGAGAGCTACTATGGTGACAGGCACCAACTATGGTGATCAAGACACATGCTCAGAAGAGGAAAATGATGTCAAAATGCCTATGTGCAAAGCCTCAAATGAAAATGTGAATTGGTCTCAGGCCTCAAAAGTCCTCCTGAAAGAGCTCAAAAAGGATTTTTAAAATAATTTAAGAGAGATAGAAGAAAAATTGGAAAAAAAGAATTGAGTTATGCAAGAGTACCATGAAAAAAGTCAACAGCTTAGAAAAGGAAGCACAAAAATGAAAAAAGAAAAAACTCTTAAATAGAATTGTGGAAAGAGGTACAAAAATCCATTGAAGAAAACAACTCCTTAAAAAGCAGAATTGAATTTAATAGACCTAGAAGTTATCTTCACGGAGATAAATCAACCCCCGACTGTTACTTTATCCCAAATATTACAGACTACAGTCAGTTTTTGTCGCTGATGTTCAATTTCATCAAAATCAAGTCTCTGCCATCCATAGGTCCCAATACTGAAGAAGACAACTCTTCATTAATGAGGACAACTGAAATGTCAATAGCTAAATTTTTAAAAGTGCAGAGAATATATGGTTAAATTTTGAAACAGATAACAAAAACAAGACATCAATAGTTTTCTTTCCAAATAAATCATTGGCTTATTTGGAAACACTAGTTTTTCAGCTGTGTTAATGAAATTAGCAACCAGAAAGTAAGAAGTGAGAGAAGAGAAAATAGTAGCAATGTAGATGTTTTTCCTAGGGGACTTGTCACCCCCATTACTCAGTAGATTTCACCAGCTCCCTGTTACTTCCAAAATCTGTTTGGCATTTAAAGCCCTTCTTCATAATCTGGGCAATTCATACTTTTCTAGTTTTCTCACACTTTATTTTAATAGTACTTTATGTATGATTAGCTACACTAACCTACTTAACTCTTCTCTCATAAAAGACCCTATCTCACAGCTTTAGCACAAATCCTATCTTTTGCAGACATCTTCCCAATCCCTCTAGTGCTTTCTCCTCCAAGATGGCCTTCTAGCTATTCTGTATTTATGTTGCGTATGCCTGGTTATTTTCATTTTTCTCTCCCCAACTGGAATGTAAGTTCTTTGAGGACAAGACAGCTTTTGTCTCTCTATGTAGCTCCAGAACACAGCACAGTGCCTGAAACACACGATACACTTAATAAATGCTTGCTGACTAACTTACTGAGAGGAAGCAGAGATATAGGTTAACAGCATGAAAGAATAGTAGGGTCAAGTATAAGGAGATACCTGGGCATATTTGTGAGCAAAGAGAAGAGGAAGGGAAGGATCGTTGCTATGGGCAATATAACAGAATAAAAGGATTGCTGCACAGTAATGCATGCCCATTTGTTACAAAGTAATAACCATTATGCACCGTGCATGATTGTAAGAATTCCTCCAACCACATCCATGTAGGAGCAGAGGGAGACGGATAGTATGAAAGTGGCCCAGAACTGAGGTTTGGTTAAAATATGAGGAGGAAAAGGACTAGGAATCCAGGACAGGATAGCCTACAAGTGAACTAGTCAAGCACAGGATCAAAAATGTGACGACCATGGTGATGGGATTCTGGTAGAACAGGAAGGGATGGAGAGACTCGAAGTCACAATGAAGATAAAAATAAGCTCAGTACAAGAGAAGTTCAGGGGAGTTTGAGCAGAGGCGAGTGTGGTCAAAGGAATTTTACCAATATTTCAATCCAAAGAATTGAAGCAACTTGCCCAAATTTACAGAGGGAATTAGTAGCAAAGCCAAGCATTTTCCTGCCTCCCAGGATAAGGAAAGATAATCTAATGCCATGTGTTGACTGAAGGGTCCTTGAAAAACCACAGCTAATGGAATCAGCATATTTTAGAAATGAAATTTCATTTCATTTATTCATTTAAAAATGTGTGTTCTCTGGGTCTCTGCATAGATTTGCCTGTTCACTACCCACTTCTCTTCACCACTGAGATGCATAATTAGAATCATTAACTAAGTTCTAAAGATTGGAACATCTAATAAACACCAGAGGGAAGAGGAGCCAACCCCAAACCCTCACCTCATACCTAGCATTCTAATGCCTGGTAGCAAAAACAAAAAACAAAACAAAAAAACCCATCTCCAATGCAGTGAGAATGGAGCTGACAAAAAACCTTTTCTGAAAGGCACCACCCTCATTCCTCTCCTACCCATTCCCTCCCACTATGGAGGATGCAAGTCTCCCACTGCCTTACAAATATGTGGACAAGTAACACAAGGACACAAAGTGATGAAACCCCATTTTCTAATGAGATCTGCACATCATGTTTCACCTTTTGTGTTGTTCTCCAGAACCTTCTCTGCACACCTCCTCCCTTGCCAGAAGCCCTTCATTTCCATATTTTAAGCTGTGGTACAGAAATCCTAGATTGTTCTCAACACCCAATGGCCAAGCTTCTAGTGATAACCTTGTTCACCTAAGCTTGTTCTCAGACTCCCAGCCCATCCTTTATCAGATATATACTCCAAGTTTTACCAGCCTAGTTAAGAACCTGTCTAAGCATGTGTTTCACTAATAGAAACTTCAGGAATTTTGCCTTGTCACAAAGAAGAATTTCATTTGAATTTCTGACAGCCCCAGAAAAACCCAAACTATTAACCTTAAGAATATTTTCACTGACACCTTTTTACCAGAAGCAGCAAAATGACAAGAGTGATTAATTTGAGATTATCATTGCTACCATCTCTGGCAAATGAATAAAGTGATCCCAAATGGGGAGGCAAATAAGACTGAGAAAGGAGTTTTGAGCCAAAATAACTGCTACTTAGCCTGTATTTGAAGATCTCTACTCCTAGCCCTTCCCCCAAAATAAACTTACCTGTTGCTGAGACAATGGGTCCCATAGCTCTGGCTAGAGCTCCCAGGCTCCTCAGTGTCCCCATTATTGTGCCTTTTTGACTTGCTGAGCCTATGTAAAGAAAACAGCAATTTCAACACATATATTACCAGAAAGCACTACTTAGGAATATTTTGACGCATATGGGACTTTTAAAAATTTATTCTCCTTGAGGCATATGCCTAGTGGTTGGACCTCTGGATGTGCACATTTTAGTTACATGTTAGTAAACTTGTTTTCATCTTAAACTTGAATTCCAGACATGCAGGAATGGTTTGTGCAAAAATACAATGGAGATTCACAGGGCAAATTTCTGGGGGGTATTTTCCATCTTCAGTGTTGCCCAGTGTGGAGAGTAGGCTTTGTCTATTATGAAAACATCAAATAAATCAGAAGTTTACTGGTAGTGATATTTCTGATAATGAGAGAGCCCTTTTCTATACCAAAGTCAGGTCCTCTACTTGTGTCCTTGACCCCCTCCCCTCCCATCTTCTCCAGCAAATTTCCCCTTCAATCTTCAGTCTCCTCACATAGTTCCTCTTCTACTATCTACGTTTCTTATGTCCTTAAAAAACAACAGTTGATCCTACCATCATCTTAAGTTTTCATCCTATATCTTTTATCACTTTCTCAGTCGAACTGGATGTGTGGGGAAGGCTATCCTTGTCATCCATTTCCATCTTTGTATCCATTTCTTCATCTTCTCATTCATTTAATCCTTTCAGTCTAGCTTCTAACCTTACCATTAAGCTGAAACTACTCTCCCCAAAACTCTCAGTGATTTCTTATTTAAGAAATCTAATAGCTGAGTTTTTTCCCTCCACTTTCATCCTCCTTAACCCTTTCTGCTACATTGACCACCTTCTCCTCTTACTGTTTCCTGCCTGAGACTTCATGACATGACTTCCTTCCTGACTGTCCTTTTCAGTCTCCTGTGCTAGCATATCATCCTTATCACAGCCTCTAACTGAGCTATTACACAAAGCTCTGTCCCACAAACTCTTCTATTCCCTACAGTTTCTCTGTAACTGCCTCAGCTCCCATGTTATCTCTGAGCAGTTGACTCCCAGACACACAGTATCATTAGCCCCAACCTCACTTCTGAATTTCAGCCTTAAATCACTATCTGTCTATAGGACATTTCAAACTGAACGTGAACGTTCCAGACAGATCTCAATTCAACATGTCCAAAACAAAACTCGTTATCTTTCAACCAAAGCCCACTCTTCTTATGAACTTTCCTATTTCTATCAAAAGTGCTACCATTCTAGCAGTTTCCCAGGTTGGCAATCTCAGAATTATCTTTAGCTGCTCCCTTTCCCTCACTCTACATATCTACTCAGTTGTTAAATCTTACTATTTCTGCCTTTATTGTATCTCTCATAATCTCTCTCCTCTTCAACACTCACACAACCACCCCCCTATTTCTGGCCCTCATCACCTCTCACCTGGACTATTAGAATAACCTTCTACCAGTCTCCTAGCTTCCAATCTCTCCCCACTCCAATGCAAGCTCCACACAGCTGCCAAAGTGGTTCCCTTTGAGAATGGAGCCTGAAGATCACACATCACTCCCCTATAAAACCTCTACTGGTTTTCTATTGCCACCAAGCTCACATGTAAATTTCTGTTTAGCTTGTGAAGCCCTTCATGGGCCCAGTCTCTCTTTCCTATCTCCTAGCCATCACTTCCATCCCACACTATGGTCCACACAAATCGACCTTCTTTCCTCTCCTCACCTTTCATTACTGAACCTCTGCACTGGCCATCTTCCCATCTCTCATCTCTCTCTGTTCTAAAGAATCCCCTTCCTTCAAAAAGCAGCCCAAACACCCACTTCCACATAAAACCTTCCTGATGACCCATAACTGCTAGCGCTCCCTCCCTAAATATTCTATACTTATTTTAGATTTATGTATACATATATATGCATAGCTATATATGTGTCTTGTATGTATACATATATACATGCATACATATAGAGAGCTATGTGTGTATAAACATTTTCTCCTCTGATAGGCTTGTTTCATTCTTATATTGGTATGTCGTAGGTGTTTAATAAATATTTATTACTGTCTGGGTTCCTTCCTAGCTAGTAATATAAAGTACAATAAAACTTAGATCAATCAATTATAGAGACTAAAGACCACTAATCAGCAAATAATCTTATGTCCAGTCCTAAATTGTGCTATTTGTAGAAACTATAGCCCTCCAGTTCTTGAAGCTCTCCATTCTACCTAGATAAGGTCTATATGGATTTGACAAGGGAATAAAGACTTAAAGATCATATATACTAAGGGATAGATGAGGGGGTTCCAGGATAGAAGGGCTCTAAGAAATCGGAATTAATCCTGGAAGGCTTCAAGGAAAAGGTGGGATTGGAATTGGGCTTTAAGGGATAAGGAGGTCCATCAGCAAGCCTTGTCTCCCGGCCCTTGACACAGATGAGGGCCAGTTCTCAGATGCCTAGAACGACTCCCCTATTAGTTTAGGGCCCCTCTCTATACCACCCCAACTCCCAACAAAAAAAGCTTCTTACCATAACTAGAGACTACGGCCGACAGGCAAGGTACCACGATGGCAGCAGCTGCAAGAGAAAGTCCAAGTGAGCTCCCCATAAGCAGCCCTGAGTTTACCTCTACCCACAGGAGACCTGAGCCTGCAACCAGAGCCCTGTAGGCTCTTCTTCAAAATAACCATTAACAAATCTCCCCCAGGCTTCTGCACAAATACTTCTGGGCTGTCAGCAGATGGCTCTGATTAAGGCCTTGGTTATGTGCAAGGAGGAGGGACAGGCTGCAAGGCTGAGGTAACCCCCAGTCTTCCCATAGTCCCAAAAGGCATCTTCCAAGGTATTGGGTGGAATATATCTTCAGGTGAGGAGGCCCTGGGCTCCTGCTGGGGGTCGCAGAAGAAGTTTCCCAGAACTTCTGCAAACTGGCCTGGGACTGCAGTAAAAACAGTGAGATGAACAGCAGCCTGGAAAGCAGAAGACCTGAATCCGGAAGTCTGACTCTACCATTTATTAAGGTTGGACAACTCATTTAACTGCTCTGTGCACCTTGGTTTTCTTCTTGGTAAAATGGGGAGAACAGCTGAATTACTGTCCTATATGCTTAATGAGGATGGCATTAAGAAGTATAGAAATGATGGCTATTATCTTTTTCTTTTCTCCACAAGCAAGAAAGACCTGCATAGAAGAGGAGGAACTAGTGGGGAGGAAAGGAAAGAACAAAGGTTGAGAACGAATGGCGTTAATGTAGGAGGCCATTAGAACCCATGGTGAGAAGTATATATATATAATGTGTATTTAGGCATATATGTATGTTTGACCGTCAGCCTTAGCTGATGTCATCCTAGAACTTATCAGCACCTGGGGCTTCCTCATCCTGGAATAGCCTTCCACTGGATTGACTCCCTTCTCTCCTTCTTAAGTTCTTCCTAGAGCCTCCATTTTGGGGAAGGGCCAGCCCAGCCCTCCTGCTTTCTTCAGACTAAGCCACTAAGGCTCAGAACTAGTGCAGCTTTCCTCCTTAGATGGCAAGCTCCTTGAGGGCAAAAACTATCTTTTTCCTCTCTTTAGTATCCCTAGCCTTAATTTTCCCTGAGAATATTATACAATACTAATTATACTATAAATATATAAATATAAACATAATATAAACATAAAATATAAAATTACATAAATATAAACAAAATATAAAAGATATTATTAGTAACTCTTCAAAACCCTTTCACATACCACCTCTCATTTAATCCTCATGCTTTCTTAGTAGGTGGGTATTGTCACTATCCCTACTTAGCCTCTGAGGATGCTCAAGGCTGAAGTAATTTGCCAAGTGTTAAAGCAAGGAAAACTACCTATCTGGCCCCTAAAACTTTTCACCATCTGCCTCCAACTTAACTTCCCGGGTCCACTGTACATCACGGTACCTCCATACCTTTGCCCAGGCCATCCCCCATGGCCTTCCTCCTCCTCACCTCTCGTAACCCCTGCTTCCTGCTGGCACAGTTTATGTACCACCTCCTCTGAGAAAGCTTTCATGATCACCCTAATTGTGAGATTTCTCTCTCCTTTCTCCCCAGATTATGTATGTATTCCTTTAATTACACATTGTTTCCCCAATTCCCCCTCAGAATATAAACTCCTCAAGGGCAGGGGCTAGTTTATGTTCTATCTTTGAATTCCCAGTACCTGGCGTAAAGTAATCATTTAACTTGCCAGATAAGATCAAAGAAACATTTATTAATTGCCTAATACCTGTGATCATTCAGCACATGGAGACAGCTCCTCAGGGTACAGACAGTATTTATCTCTTCCCAGATCTAACTGTAGGAGCAGCTAAATGGTACAATGTGTAGAGCACTGACCCTGAAGTCAGGACGACCTGAGCTCAAATGCGGCCTCAGACATTTAACATTGACTAACTCTGTGATCCTGGGCAACTCACTTGACCTCAACTGCCTACTTCCCCTTCCCCCGCCAAAAAAAAAAGAAAAAGAAAAAAGGAATCCAAATCTAACTGTAGCAGCCCCACTTTCAACGGCCCCAGGCAAGAAAAATATGGGCACTACCTTAAGCCAGAAGCAGCCGAGTCCTAATAACCCACCTGACACCTTCCCCTCACCTGCCTCCAGGGAAACCCACTCACCAAAGGCGTACAGGAGCAGCCCCACACCCAGCATGGTCACGTTCCAAGCCCATCCAATAACCAAGAATGCTGGGATCAAGAGTAAGATGGCCTGCAAAAAAACACAACTCCACAGTGGTTAGGGATCCTGGGGTCCTACGCCAAATCAGACCGGCCTATGGATTTTTTCCCAGTGGATCAATTCCTGCACAAAGGGGCCTGGGTGCACTGCACTGGGGAGAAGGGTCAGTTCCAGGGAAGGGAAGGCTTGCCTTCGCCTTGCTTGGGCCACTCCTGATGAGGATGGGAGAGAGGGAGGGACAGGTAGGGCATCAGTGGGGAAAGGAGCCATGGTTACCCGCTTCACAGCTTGAATCTCACAGCCTGGCTTGATCCGTCGAGCATAACCTCCTTGGATGACTGCCATGGTGATCCCGATAAAGAAAAACATCTGCCCCTGCTGCATGCTGGGGAGGGAGGGAGGCGTCCCATCAGTACCGAGAGCCTGTGTCCCTGGAGAACTTTTCTGCTTCCAGGATCCCGCACCCCTCCCAGGCAGAACTGGCTGCAAAAGCAGGACGTTCCCAGGCCACTTCTCACAGGGAACTTTTCAGTCTTAGAGCTACAACTCCTGCCAGCGGCGGTCGTGGGGAGACAAGGCAGCCCCCTTCCGTGCAGCTGGGGCAGGCAAACGCCGGCCAGGGGAACAGCCCCTCTCCACGCCAGTACCTCTGTGACAAGGGGGAACCTCACTCTCAGAATCAGCAGGAGTTAGCAGACACCATTCAGTCCAGGGGAATTCATCTACAACATTCCCGACCACTAACATCTAGCCTTAACCTAAAGACTTCCAGTGATGGAGAAATCATTACCTCCTATAGCCAGCCGCTGTACATTTTCAAACATTAAAATACTTAGTATAAATTTAATATAGAACATCATTATGATCTATCAGTCTTGTTTAGAAGCTCTTTATATTTTTACAAATAATTTCAATACATGAAATGTATTTCATGCAAAACATTAATTTCAAAACTTTTCATTAAGTGCACTACTTTTTCAGTTTCTGCCTTCTTATCTGGTTATCATCAGTAGAACTTTGTTCTTCTATTTCTGCTCCCTTCCCATTTTGAATTATTTCAAGGTCTTTCCCAATTTCTTCATTTTTCTCATTTTGTTACAGATCTAAACTGCAATTATACCCCAACAATGTAAGGAGTTGCTCTTACATAACTTTCCTTACCAATATAGACCAGCACCCTCTCAGCATCTTAGAGTCTTAGAATTGCCTGGGTACTGAGAGGTGGGTGGGGTGCTTGCCTAGGGGTCCCAAAGCCAGGATCTGTAAATGGGACTTGAACCCAAGTTTCTCTAACTCCAACGCCATCTCTCATGCCTTTAGTTGTATTTGCACTATACTAAGTTGCCACATTTTGTTTACCTGTTTCTCTGTTGTTGGGACATTTAGGTTGCTTCTAGCTTTTTAAAAATAAACATAATATTTCTATGAAAACCTTTGAGGATACATATCATTATTGCTTTCTGATGAGTTTCAATGTATAGTTCCCACAGTGGGATTGATAGGTCAGAAGAAATTATTATTTTTGTTACTTTTGCTCTCCAGAAAGATTGCTCTCCAGAAGATCCTACGTGTACAATCGCACCCACAACAAATGAGTGTCTGTCTTGTCAGAACTCTGCCATCAAGTCACTGTGGCTTTTAATCAGCTGTGCCCCTTTGATGGGTGCGAGGTGTTAAGTCAAAGGTTGTTTTTTTGTTTTTTGTTTTTTAATCTCCATGTAGTAGGAGCCGCGAGATGTCACAACAGATAGTCAGGCCCTGGCATCAGGAGGACCCGAGTTCAAATCTGGCCTCAGACACTTGGTAGCTATGTGACCCTGGAACAAGTCATTTCAAATGCCTCCAAAATTTTTTAAAATGTCCTTTTCTATATATTAAATTGTATTCTATTTGCAGTTTCCACTCATTGATGCTAAATCTGATCCCAAGAAGGACAAACTTCATTCCTCCTCCTACAAGATACCCCTTCTAGTACTTGAAGACAGCTGTCGGAACCTCCAGTTCTATGATTCTGCTCCCCAACTATTTTCTTCTGCCAAGAAGTAGAAGATTTCATCTCAATATAAATAAGAGAAAAAATTCTTTAACCATCACAGCTAATTAAAAGTTTAACTTATATTACTTATGAAACGATGAGTTTTCCCAATCACTGAAAGTATCCAAGTAGAAACTTGATGACAATCTACTGAGAAACCTATAAAGACAACTACTACCATGAATTAGGAGATTGAACTAGATGACCAGTTAAATTCTTACTTTTCTTTACACACTTTTAAGTTTAACCTTCATTAACATTTCTTCCATCACTTTTTTAAAAAATCTAATCAACAAAATAATAAATCACATCCTGATTTCCAAGTTATAAATGTTCTCATTGAAAATAAATTTTTCAAAAATTTTTTTGCCTTTTGAGTTTTAACCATGACATTGTAACAATCTAGGACTTTAGAGTGCTGATCTGGGCCTTGTTTTCCAGAGATCTTAAAGCACACAAGGGAAAAAAGTGGCATGGGGCCCAAGAAACATAGTATCCGAAGTACTCCTCCCATACTACCTTGTTTTCTCCCCCTTCTTTCCTCCCCTTCTCTTTTTGACCTGTCCAGTTTCTCTGCTTTCATGTTGTTCTCTGCTACTAGGAATATAAATAAATCCCAGAAGTACAGCAGGCGCCCACCTTCTCCGTATCTGGGAGAAGTGAGGTCTCTGAGGCCCACTGCCATCACCATAGGAGGTACAAGCCCCCTGGGCATGGCAGCTGGACCCGAGGAGCCACCACCATCTTCCAAACAGAGATCTCTAGCTTCCAAACCTCACAAAGAACATCCGAGTTGGAGAGGAAGTCTCTGCTGAGCCATGTAACGGATCAAGGATGACCCACCTGAGAACCCAGACCGAGGGGACATAAATGCCTGGATCCTGGCACCAGGCCACTCTTGCTACTCCACTTGTCCCCAGAGACATCCCCAGGACTGTGCCATAGAGAGGGAGATATTCCAGGTTTGGAAACCAAGGAAGGAACAAAATGAAAGGGAGCACAAAGATCAGGCTCCAGATTCCGGACACATCTGAGAAAGTCAGATGCAGAAATGGGAAGTTGTCCCGCCCTGGGACCCTCCGTGCACACAGGTACCTGCTGAACTGGAAGCGCTGGTGTGTGAGGAAGCTCAGCGTGTACTCCAGGCCGGAAAACAGGAAGAGATAGAGGAAATAGACACGACCCAGAACCTTGAGATCCCGGAGTTCTGGAAGAGAAGAAGGGGCAAAAGGAGAGTCCACTCATCAAGGCCCTTTTTCCTTTCCTCCGCCTGGTCGTCCTCAACTCCCTCACTCCCTGGGGTTCTTTTTGAGGCCTTTTTGGCCTGATGAAACCTACAGATCTCTGCTCTGCATAAAGTAAAATCCATGGGATTACAAAGGAAACCAGTTATATGGAAACAGTGACCAAAAAGTTCACAGATGCCAAGTTAAGAATTCAAGTTTGACATTCCCATTCCTTCCCTCTTCCCCCATTCTGGACTTAGGCCGTCCTGTCCATCGCTCTGCATCCCACCCCAGCAAACATTGAGGCAAAGGAGCCAGAGATTGGGGCTCAGGCCTGGGTTTGAACTCTTAACTCCAAACCCAGATTTGCTCTGTGACCTTGAAGACCTGACCCAAAGCAGCTCCCATCTGGTGGGTTTCCCAGGAACCGGTGGCCATCATCAGCCCTCTGTCCACGCCCCCACCCCACAGAATCTCAAGCAGAAGCTCCTTACTGTCTCTGGAGGGGGAATCCTTCCCTCTGGTGACAGCCAAAAACTGGAATAAGGCGACTGGGCTGAGTAAGTCGGAGGCAGCCTGGAACCCAGATAGAACAGAAGAAACCTGGGGAGACAAGTGAGCCGCCCATGGCATGGCCTCCCAGAGAGGGAGGCTGGCCAAGGCCAAGGGAATAACAGAAGGCAGACCTGCCTCCTCAGGCTGGCTCGCTAAAGGGCCGGGAGGTCGGCTCTCTTCCTGGCCATCAGGTAGTGGAGAGAACACTGCACTTACTAGCTCTAGGCCCATGGAAAATCCTTCCACCTCAGTTTCCTCATCTGCAAAATGAAGAGATTTTGCTCGAGCTCCAGGATTC
This sequence comes from Antechinus flavipes, assembly GCF_016432865.1. NCBI lineage: Eukaryota > Metazoa > Chordata > Mammalia > Dasyuromorphia > Dasyuridae > Antechinus > Antechinus flavipes. The sequence goes on along the minus strand of NC_067403.1, from coordinate 193,956,006 downwards.
TATATTGTAAGCTTCCCCTGACCCCCAGATCTTTTCACATTCCTCACTTGCTCAAGAAGCTACAAATAAGGGGATAGGAAGAAGGAGAGGAAATTTTGGAACAGAAGGTCAATGTTGAAAAATTACCCATGCATATGTTTTGTAAATAAAAAGTTTAATAATTAATAAAAATAATTAATTTTAAAAAATAAAATAAAAATAAACTACAAATGGCTCTTTATTGCCAGAAGAATCTGCATCCCTGTTGTCCAGGAGCTCACAGTCCAGCTGGGAGAAGCAAGCCAGTGCTCTCCACTATAGCTCCACTGGGGAGCCAGGAGGTCAGAAGAAGTGAAGGAACAGCAGCCACCTAAACCTGAAGCAAAACTAATTACTACTGTTTCTATGATTTAAAGTTTAGTTAACTTGGCTTTTATCCCAAAGAGATCACAAAAAAAGGGAAAAGCCCCACATGTACAAAAATATTTGTAGCAGCCCTTTTTGTAGAGGCAAGAAACTGGAGACTGAGTGGGTGCCCATCAGTTTGAGAATGGCTGAATAAATTGTGGTATATGAATGTTATGGAGTATTACGTTCTGTCAGAAATGATCAGGAGGATGATTTCAGAAAGGCCTGGAGAGACTTACATGAACTGATGCTGAGTGAAATGAACAGAACCAAGAGATCATGGAACATGGAAAAAGCAAGATTATACAATGATCAATTCTACTGGACTTGGTTCTTTTCAACAATGAGATGATTGATGCCAGTTCTAATAGACTTGTGATAAAGAGAGCCATCTACACCCAGAGAGGACTGTGGGGGGATTAAATGTGGATCATAACATAGTAGTTCCACTTTTTTTCTTTTCTCATTTTTTTCCCTTTTTCTGATTTTTCTTGTGCAGCATGATAATTGTGGAAATATATATAGAAGGATTGTACATGTTAACATAAATTGGATTACTTGCTGTCTAGAGCAGGAAGATGCAGGGAAGGGAAGGAGAAAAATTTGGAACACAAGGTTTTGTAAGAATGAACATTGAAAACTGTCTTTGCATTTGAAAATAAACTATTAAAAAATTTTAAAAAGGAAAAAAAATAGAGTTTAGCTGGTCCTTCTGGGTAGGAATGGACATGCAAGGAGAGGGAGAGTCGGGGGAAAAAAAAAGAAGAGGAGGAGGAGGAAAGGAAAAAAAAGAAAGTCAGAAGAAAGGAGGAAAAGAAAAAAAAGGAAAGGAAAGTCAGAAGAAATGGATAAAGGGAAAGAAAATTTAATGATGCTGTGTTCAGAGATTAATAAGCCATGGTCCTGTCTAGCCTTTTTTTTTTTTTTTTTTTTTTTTAAGGAATTATTTTGGGTTTTTTTTTTTCAGTAAACAAAAATCTGCCTTCTCTTCCCCTCCCAAACCAAACCCCTCTTACAAATATGTAGTTGAGCAAAATGAATATTTTTGTTATAAAATATGGCTTGTAAAGATTTAGGGCTTTATTTTATAGGTAGAAAAGGAGTCTCTGGAGGTTTTCCAGCATGGGGAATGACAGGACCCTTAGAGCTGTGTGTGTAGCACATGTACAGTGTGAGACCAGTTAGGCGGCTACAACAATAGTTAGAAGGCCATAATGGGCTAAGGTGCAAGGATTGCTACTGTTCACATTTTACAGAGGAGGAAGCAAGGCCCACAGGCAGGAAGTGACCTGCTCCCATTCAGACAGCTGACCGGAGGCTCCTGGTCCAATGCTCCCCCTGCTGAGCCCCACGCAATCCAAAGAAAGGCCACGTGATTGTCCCGAGCCTAAACCTGGGTCAGTCCTGGGCCCGCCTGCATATGGACACACACACCTGATCCTAATAAATTAGTTCAGACAGAACTAGTCAACTCCGTTGTTTTCTAAGATGATGATGGAGGCCAAAAACCCCAAACTACCAAAAGCTGTCCGGAGCAAGACAATGATCATCCGGCCAGTCTTTGCAGGAACGAGCCGCAATGGCCGTGTTTACGTTCCACCCTTTGGCATGCCCAGCCAGCGAGGGGGGGACCGAGAGGCTGGGGCAGGACTGGGACGGAGGCTAGCGAGCCATCGCCTGACGGAGAAGTCACGGGCGCAGAAGGCAGATGGAGACATGCCCCAGACAGGAATTCACTTTGCTTGACTCGCATGTTTGTAAGAGGGGTTTGGTTTGGGAGGGGAGAGAAGGCAGGTTTTTGTTGACTGGGAAAAAAAATTCCTTTTAAAAAGAAAGAAGGCTAGACAGGATCATTGCTTATTAACATCTGAACACAGCATTATTAAACTTTCCCTCCTTTTTCTTCCGACTTTCCTTCCTTTCTTCTTCCTTTTCATTCTTTTTCCCCCTCTCCTCGCATGTCACCCCACCTCCCCACCCCAGGAGCTACGCCTAGGGCTGACGCTTGACAAGTCTCCTTCTGGGGCTACAGCCCTGGAACAATTCAAACATGACAGTATCATTTACCAAACACTTTAAGGTTTGTGAATTGTCTTGTACATATTAGTTCCTTCAGTCCTCGCAGTACCCCACTGAGGTAGGAGCTGCTCTTGCCACAAATGAGGCCCCTGGGGACACAGTGGGAGGGGCTGCCATCCTGCTCCTTCTAAGCTGTCTCTCATTAGCTCCTGTGGGCTCAGACCTAACTCCAGCCCTGACCTCTCTCTGGAGCTCCAGGCTCCATCTCCCATGGCCTACAGAGGCCACCCCCAACCCCCGCCAGAAACCCTTCTGGACCTCCCTATTACTGCTGAGGACATCACCATCCTCCAGCCATCCAGGGCACAGCCTCGGGCATCCTCCGGTCCTCGCACTACCACCTGCACACAGGCTGTCACCAAGTCTTGCCAGGTCTCCCTTCACCCCGACTCTCGCTCGGGCTTCCCCTCGTCGGTGGCCACAGCCGGGCAGCCGCCGGCCCCAGCCCATCCTCCACAAGCGCACCCGTGCCCGTGTCACCCCTCACCCGGGAACCGCAGCGGCTCCCCATCGGCCCCAGGGTCAAAGCAGAAATCCTCAGGCCGGCCCGTAGAGCTCGTCCCGAACCCTTCGTCCCTTCTCCTCGCGCTCTGCCGTTCGGGGACGCCGTCCCGTTAGCTGCCTCCCACACCGCTCAGACCTGTGCCCTTTCACGGCTTCTCCCAAGCCAGGGTGCTCCAAGGCAGCCCAAATCCCACCTTTTACAGAGCTCTTCCCTCGGGCCCACGCAAGGCCGGGGCCTTTCCTCAGCGGCCACCACACCCGGTCTGTACCTGCCGTTGCCTCCAGCAGAAAGTAAAGGCAGGGCCGGCTTCTGCCCTAGGACGGGTTCAGCCACTGCTAGAGGGGTTTGTGCTTCCTTCTCCATCACCAGGGCAGGGTAAGGGCTCTGGCCCCGGGCTCCACCCACTGAGCCCCCCAGGAGGCCCGTGAATGCTCATTACCCGGCTGACTTCCCACCGGAAGGGAAAACGTCACGTACGTCTCCACATGCAGCTAATCCAGCTAGTCCCCTGCTCGTTTTCAGCCATGATTGCCTCTGCCATTAATATTGAACATCCATCCTGAATTTTTCGGGCCCCAGACTCGTTCACACAGAATCAGAAAGCACTCGGAGTTAGAAGCAGCTGCAGCGCAGCGGACAAAGCCGGGGGCCCTCGGGGTCGAGAAGAACTAAGTCTATTTGAGATGCTTCCAGCCACGTGGCCCTGAGCACGTCACCTCCCTGTCTGTAAAACGGGCGCCTCAGGGGTCCCACAGGCCCCTCCAGACGGGACCCTGTGCTCCTCCAACCTCCAACCCCAAATAATCCTGCGGGGGCCTTACCCGTTTGTCCCTGGGGAGGGTCTCCGGAAGGAAGCAGAAAACAAACGCCAGGTCAGAGATGGCGAACGCCAGCGCCCACAAGGCCGCATGAAGGTAGAAGCGGTCTCCTTTAGTCGTCTCCCCTGCCAGGCAAGCCCCGATCATCGGGCCGATGGTGAAGCCCAGGGAAAAAGCCACCCCGATCATGGCCTGCAGGGGCACAAGCAACATCAACAGCGTCTTTACCAAGGAGAGGGCAGCGACCCTTACACGGTACGGTCCCGTGTCCCCAGGAGGCAGCAAGCCCAGGGATTGCTGTCCTCATTTTTAACAAGTAACTGAGGCTCTTCCCCAGTAAATAAAGGACCAAAGGCTATGAACAGTTTTCAAAGAGAAAATTTCAAACTGCAAATAGCCATATGAAAAAATGTTCTTTATTACTAATAGAGAAATGCAAATTAAACTCCAAGCTTCCATTTCACATCCACTTGATTGGCAAGATTTGCCAAAAAGAAAAAAAAGGAAAATGACAAATGTTAGACTAAGAGAAAATAGGCATATTAATGTATCAGTGGTAGAAAGAGGAATTAGCCCAGTCCTTCTGGAAGGCAATTTAAACTGTGCCCCAAAGACACTAAATTGTCTGGGCCACGATACCATTACTAGGTATCAAAGAAATTTTAAAAGGGGGAGAAAGGGACCCACATGTCCAGAAAGACAGCAGGTCTTTTTGTAATGGCAAAGAACTACACACTTAGGCAATGCCCATTAGTTGGGCTGAACAAGCAACTGAACAAATTGTGGCGTGTTAATGCCATGGAAAACTGTTGTGATGTGAGATCTAACAGAAAGAACCATTTCAGAGAAACCTGAGAAGACTTGGATAAGCTGATGAAGATGTGAGCACACCCTGAGAAGAATTTATACGGTAACAACAATAATTTATATTTTCAAAATTGCCTCTTTTTACAATGATCCATTCAATGACCACGATTCCAGAGGACTAATGACTGAGCATGTTACCCATAACCTCCTTGACAGGAGATGGTTTCAAGAAGCAGAATGAGATCTTTTGAACATGCTCAATTTGGGAATGTTTGTATTTGTTACAGGACTTTTTTTTTTTTTCCCCAATGGGAAGAGAAGAAAGAGAAAATAAATACTTATTAATATGTTTAAGTTAGGGGGTTGGATTAGGGGGAAAAAAAAAACAGGATTTGGGGATATTAAGTGACTTGTCCAAAGGTAACAAATGTCAAAATCAGGAATCAAAAAGCTCAGTTTCACACCCAATCTCTATATCCTGGAAACTGGTCAGTTCGCCACATGGTTTCAGGATGATAAATTTATTATTAAACCTCATCATCTTTTAGCCAAGCCAAGGAGTCCCTGTCCCTACCCCAAAGGGACCATAGAGTACCCCCTTCTCTAGGTCAAAAGGAATGAATATCTTAAGTCACTTTTAAAAAGCATAATTCCAAACCATTTCCCAGAACAAATGGACTAATTCACAGCTCATCTATCAGTGTGTTAATGATTATCTTCCCACAGCCCCACCAACATTGACTATTTCCATCTTTGCCAATTTGTTCCTTTGTCGCCATATGTCAATATTCTTCCAACGCCGCCACATGGCTGCCATACATGAAATCATTGTCTCTAAACAAAGTTACAATCATCCAAAAAACAATGGAGAGATGTGACGAGCACAAGCGGGTTACAATATATTAACAAATTACAAAGGATAAATAAGATAATAGAAAAGGAATATAAGGAAAGGAAGTGAACTGCTCACATGTAGAAATTGAGGTATAACTGAGGGATAGCCCCCATGCTGCCCTCCAGCGTACGCCACTGATACCTATATAATCCAAGAGACCTAGAAGAAAGTCCCTGGAACAATGGACCCCACAGGATGACGTATGGATTAGAGATTTCAAGGACGAGAGGTAAAATCTGCACCACTCGCTTAGGAATGGAGTCTGTAAACTTGTTCCTTTAAATATTTTGATAATTATATTTCAACATAGATTATAATTCTTTGTATGTGATTTTGTGCTATTCTGAAAAGAGATCTATAAAGTTCACAAACCACCATGGATCCCGTTTATAATGTCATTTCCTCACTTTAAATTTTTGGATGACCAACCACTAAACTTTGAGTAATCCAAATCTGTCAATGGAGGTATGATCCATATTGTAACAAAATCACAGCTTCCTGAAACGGGACTGCCCGCATATACGTACTAATACTCCTACATTAAGGACATAGGAAGTCACGTTTGGAGTAACTGCAAGACATATTTCTATTTTTTCAAAGCTATCCACGCTCTTATTTTATCCTTACAAGAGCTCTGTGAATCCAGCTGGACTATGATTATCATCTTTCACAGGTGGGGATACTGAAGCCCACTCTCATAATCACATCACACGGCAACAATGCTGGAGCTAGAATCTGGGTCTCCCATCTCCCAGGCAAGTACTTTTTTTTTTTTTTTTAATTCCTTATGCCATCTCCTGTTGACCCCTGGAGTCACCTGACTCTGGATGGTTTGTGTCACTGCCCAAAGACTCCCAGGAACTGAAAAGTCCAGATGCTTGCTAAATGCTCCCTCCCCACCAAGAAAGTGGCATGATACTTTACACAAGGACAATCTTTTTTAAAAATCAATATTTTCTCCTCCTTTATCTCACTGATTCATCTCTCTACTCCGTGAAGTCAATAAGACAGGAACTGGCATCCCTATTTTATAGATGGAAAAACTGAGACCCAGAGGGTACAAGTGATGAAAAAGAAATCCCAGCTCCTGGGAGAATCAATGAAGCAGAAAAACGGCTAATAAGGTAAGAGCTGGCCCAAATCCTCGGGGGCGGCAGGGAGGAGTCAGGGAAGCTTAAGGAGCCAACTCTCCATGACTTACCATCCCCTTGCTCCGAGCCTGAGGTGAAGTCAGATCTGCAATGACGGCTGTGGAAAGGCTAACATTGCCTTTGCTGATTCCTCCAATGATCCTGGAGAGCAGAAAGACTCCGAAGCTTTTGGAGAGGGCCCACAATGCGTAGGACAGGATCAGTCCCACCTAGAGGCAAGCAAGGGAAACCATTATTTATACTGAGCCCTGATCTGACCTTGGAGTCTGCAAATAGAAAGCTCATGTGGCCCCTCAGTGTCAACCAAATGGGCACAAATGCCAAGCAGAGAGAAAATGTCTATTCTGAGGGTATTGCCATAGCGACCCATCCTTGAGCACATCTCACCATCTTGTTTATAAGGAGGGGAAATACACAGTCTTTTCCCCTTCAAATTTCTCTATCTCCTGTGGAACCTAGGAATCAGCAGCTACTCTGAAGGCTTGGTCAGAGCAGAGTTAATTTCTCCAAAAGCTTGCTCAGCTCAGTTGGATTATATAGCCTTTTATCTGTTAGGGCCAAATCTTAGAAACACTGTCAATTATGGTCCCCATTTCAGATATTTTGACGTAATTATTTTTCTTCACTACGAAAGAGGGTTTAATCCCGGAAGATCACCCATCTTGAAATGATAAGAGACAAAGTGAATTAATAAAATGTATTTTTTCAAAAGCAGTTAGCTGAACATAGCTGGTTGAAAAATATGAATCACCTCATCAGCAGAAAAAAAAATGAAGATTTAAATAAGTCTTAATAAAAGAAGTAACTTCAGAACAAAAGGATTTGCAATTGTCAATGCTGAAAAATTACCCATGCATATATCTTGTAAATAAAAAGCTATAATTTTAAAAAAAGGATATACTATGTATGAGGCACAATGGTAGGCCCTGAGGGTAGATTCAATGATGAATAAGATATAGTCTTTACCTTTAAGTTTACAAAATAGTAAGGAAGATATAGTCAGCTGTAAAACAAGGCAGAATGTGATAAGTGCATTGCACCTGGGCTGCATTTTAAATTTTTCAGCATACATTCTTTATTAGCAGAAGTTAGATGATCTAGTAGATGGAGTGCTGAACCTGTAGTCAGAAAGACCTGAATTTGAATTCCACCTTAAAATACTTACTAGCTGACTCACACTGGGCAAATCATTGGCTTCAGATTCCCCAGTTAAAAATGGGGATATTGATTTTTCTTGTGCAACAAGATAATTGTATAAATATGTATACATATATTGGATTTAACATATGCTTTAACATATTTAACAAGTTTTGGACTACCTACTATCTAGGAGAGGGGGTGGGGGGAAAGAGGGGAAAAGTTGGAACAGAAGGTTTTGCAAGGGTCAATGTTGAAAAATTACCCATGCTTATGTCTGTAAATAAAAAGCTATAATAATAAAAAAAAAAAAAAAGAAAGAAAGAAAAAAGAATACAGCCTAAAAAAAATAAAAATAAAAATGGGGATAGTTAAAAAAAAAAAAAAAAAAAAAAACAAGAAGTAACTTCTCTGACTTGAGTCTTCAGAGGTTCCACTGAGGGGAAATTATGTTTCCTAGATGCAGATAACACACTCTCAAATTTACCCTGTTAGCCTAAGATTCCATTTAACTGCCTCTCGCTCTTAACTGATAAATATCTGTCTTGGGTTCAGGGAAATAAAGGTTGTTTACACAAATATGTGTGCACCCACTGGCCTGCAGACCCTCAGGAGTCATACCAAAGTCAGCAACATGACCGGCCGTCTCCCAAAGGAATCCGATGCTGCCCCAGTGAGAGGAGAGGAGAAAAACTGCAGGATGGAAAAGATGGAGCCAATCAAACCTGAAAGAAAGAGAGCATTAGCCTGGCAGCCCCTCACATCAGCAACCATCTCCTTCCGTGTCCTTACACTGGCAACACCAGGCTTTCCCCTCCTAAGGGGAGGATTCTGCCCTCCGGCTTGGGCAGGAAAGTCAGCAGAGAGATCCTTGCTCCTAAAGGGCCTCTTCCAGGTTCAGAAATTCTGCCCCAAGACATGGTTCTTTGAATGCTCAAGGTTTTTTCAGTCTGACAAAGTACTAATGAAAACACAGGTGTGTCAGCAGGATGACATACCTCTAAGATACTATCTCTGTGGGACAGGGAATGGAGGGCAGGGCGAGTCTCTTGGCTGGGCAGGAGAGAGGGGCCCAAGGGTGGCTGAGAACTTGGAGAATACGCTTCTTATAAGGTGGAAGGAACCTTGCTACAGTCTCGAGAATCACACGGCGGCTGCTGGTACTGCTACTCCCACCACCACTGTCCCTGTGATAATACTGCCGCAGGGGAATGGTCCAATTAATAGAGACCGGTCTAGAATCAGGAAACCGAGTTCAAATTGAGCTTTGGATACACACTGGTAAGGGATCCTTGGGCATGTGACAACCTCTGTTTTCCTCAGTTTCCTTAACTGTAAAATCATACTTCCCAGGGTTGTTGTAAAGATCAAACGAGAATATTTCTCCAGTCTTTTGCCAACCTTAAGCACAATATAAATGTTACCTATTATAAATGCCATCTTCCATCATCCAAATCTGCTAGTATTAAATGAGATAATGTTTATAAATTCTTATTCTCTCTCCCTCCTTCCCCCAGTATTGTCAGATCATGAGAGCTCATGATTTCTAATAACGGCATACTTCACATTTATGTGGCATTGTTTATGTTTTGTAATTATTTTTTCTACTTATCTCTATGCCTCTTGACTTGGGAGTCAGAAGGCCAAGGCTCAAATCCAAATTTTGTCACTTTTTAGTTTTTGGATGTCAGACAAAAGTCCCAGGGTCTATAGAATTGGGAGATTTAACTAGGCAATCTTAACTTAATTTAACTAGGCATCCTTTCCAGCCCCAAAATAATTTTCTAAGTTTCCTTTTCCTTCTTGTATTTCCCTGAAAACAGCAGAGCTGGGTATATCATCAATTATGGGTTTTGTGCTCTTCTTATTCCTTTCTTATCTATGAGATTACTTTATTCTCTTAACAAGCCTAGGAAACAGCAAAAACAAAGTTATATATTCTACCTCCCATTTATCAAATACTTGCTCAAGTATGATGTAAATGAAAAGACAATTTACAATCAGAGGATGTAGGTTCAAATTGACTTTGTCAATACTTTCTTGCTTTTTCCTCATCTGTAAATGAGAGAAGTTGGACTAATATACCTTTCAAGTATAAAATTAAAGTGATTATCTTATTTGTTGTGTGCTGGGAGAGATGAATTGGGTGGGGGGGAGATGGTATTGGAGCCAGCACAAATCTAAATTTTCAGTAGGAACAATTAAACTTCTGTACTATATATTGGGACTTGATTCACTGTTGATTGTGTAGGCTTAGAAAGTGACAGAGAGAATGCTAAATGTAATGCAAATTAAACTTTAAAAACTTTATGAGTATGTTTTTTTTTCCTTCCCTTCTCCCCAGAATCTGGTAATTAAACATTTGCTAGCATACTCTTGGATACAAAGTTTAAAGAAGAACCCATACTCTCATTCAAATCAAATTCACTAAGAAAGCATTATATACCCTCTATGCACCCAGATAGAGCTAGGGTTAGAAGAGAAAAATGAAAATTGTTACTGCCCCGCAAGACACTTACAATCTATGGGAGGAAATTTCTTTCTACTAGATTTAACGTTCTTATTTATAGAGTTTACGGAATAATATGGAAAGAAATTTGAGATAAATGCAGTGCACACTCAACACATTAAAAAGGTACAAAAAAATGATTAAATTGTGAGGTCCAAGGCAGAAGGTCTTTATCAAAGATTAGGGAAAGTTTCATGGAGGAAGTAGCATACATGCTCTGCTTTAAGAAGATGGATAGTATCATTGTCCACATTCTGCAGAGAAAAACTAACGGCCACAGAATTCAAGGGATGCTCTGCCCAGGGATCTTTCCAATCAAGTTGCTGCATAAAAGTCAGAAACAACAGCAGGAATGCTGTAGGGCTACTAACTAGGTCCCTATATTGGATGTTCAGCCCATTATGAAACCGAATGCAGGTTCAGGGGGAGACTAGTACCTCCAAATAAGACGCTGTTATATTTCCTCTCAGGAGGCACACCAACCGTTGCAGCAAACCAATCCACACCCTGCTGTAAAGACTGGTAAAAAGGGTCCTACAGAAAGGAGAAAAGCTTGTCAGACAGTTCCACGAATAAGCTTCTTGCATTCTTTACTGCTCCATCTACCACCATGAGAGCCTGATTTTAAAAGAAGCAGATCTAGAGAGGGGGGAATATTTGTTTTTTCTTCGGGGTGGGGGGGTGGGGTATGGGTATGCAAAATTGAGCTAAAGAATTAATCTAAAACTAATATAAGTTCTTACAGGCTCCCAAACCTCACAAAGTCACCCCTCCCCTCTTACCGTCCTGCACCAAACACATGTGGTTTCTATTTAAGTGAGTAATAATATTAAATAATTCACATTTCTCTGGCCCCTTAAAGTTTAGAAAGCACTTTAAAAGGCAGTGTTCCAATCCAGGCCCTCTAACGCAAGTCTAAGAAGTTGTTCTGCTGAATTTATTTATTATAAATTTATCCTTATGATAGTAGGGAGGGTATGTGTGGGGATTTGGGGTAGTGTATATATGGGTGCATACTAGCAATTTCAAAACTTGTTCCCTCTTCTCCTCAAGCTTCCCCTCTATGTCCCTAGCCCATGTTTCAAAATTTCCAGGAACAAAGCCACTCACATTGGATCTGCCATAGTGATCCAAGATGGAAGGCAAGAGGGGAAGAATAAGTGTGAAGCCCAGTAAGTCAATCAGCAGGGCCAGGAAAACAATAGTGATGACTCGGCCGGGGCGTTCTGGGGGCTCCGAGTGGGCCTTGATGGGAGGTCGCCGAGTACAGCCCTCTTCCTTGCTCAGACCCATATCTCCTGCCGACTTCTCCCAGACGGAGTACCTGGGACTGATGGGTTCTTCACATTCCTAAGGGGAGGAAGAACACAATCAAATGAACCCATTTTTCCTGCCCCCTCTCCATGTTCTACCCCCAAAGCAAGGTCTTTCCCCTTGGAATCTTCTGCTCCTCTTTAAGGCATTTTTGTAACAGAGAAGTGTTGGAATACAAGAGAGCCACCTGCCAGTGGCTGTTGGAGATCCAACCCAGATCCACAGAATGGATCTCCTCGTGTAAAAGGATGATACAAGGAGAGTGAGAGGCCATTGCGTTGTCTGACCTCTCTCCTCTGCCTCCAATTTATCTCATTCCCAGTCCACAACACCTGTGTCAGCAAAGGCCGCCCTGCAACTCCTTCGGATGCTATGATCCACAGCTGTGGAGGCTGTCGGAGCATTGACCTGCCCAGACTGCTGCTGAATAACATGGGGAAGAAAGCACCGGTCTGGGGTTAGATGACCCGTGTCTGAGTCCTTCATACACTTAGTATATGTCTGACCTTGGACAAGCCACTCAACTTTCCCTGCCTCAGTTTCCTCATATGCAAAATGAGACAGCTGGGCTAGAAGGTCTCTGAGGTCCCTTCTCTCTCTGATTCTGTGTACGAAAAAGAAAAAAGATTGTCAAGTACACTCAGAGTTCAAGGAGAAGGGAAAGGAAGCTATAGGCCCTAATCTGAAGAAGTTGGGCAGACAGTACAAAAAGGACAAAATAGAAACGTTTCCTTCCCTTCCCCATTGGAAGCTGTTCCTAGACAAACACTAAACAGGCCAGATATTCGAAGGCTTAGGCAGTATATAGTCAAGTGTTATTTTTAATTCAAAGAACAAAAAGATTTCCATAACATAGTATGAAACGGCAAATCTATTATGTCAAATTTTAAATACTCATAATCACTTGGATAGGGTCAATGCAAGGCTTAGACTTGAACTCGGGCCTTCTGATCCAGGTTTCTTTTACCAGAGTCTGGCCCTTGCCTGAGTGACAAATTGGACTCTAAAATCAGTGGTTTCTACAGATTGTTTTCAAATCCTATATTATACAAACTTCAGGACCTAGCAGAAGGAAGAAGAGAAATAATAGCATTTATATAGCCCTTTAAGGTTTGCAAAATGCTTTTTTATGGGTTCTCTTATTTTATCTTTTTCTTTCCTTTTTTTCCCCCAAGACAATTGGGGTTAAGTGACTTTCCCAGAGTCACAGAGCTAGAAAGTGTTAAGTGTTTAAGGTCAAATTTGAATTCAGGTCCTCCTGACCTCAGAGCTAATGCTTTATTCACTGCACAATCTAGTTGCTCCTCTCTTTGATCTTAAAGACATCCTTTTAATACCCTACAGGTCAAGAACCATTCACTCTCTAGGGCACCATATTGTGGAGAGTAGTATAGTGGATGAAGCAAGGTCAGATGATCTCCTCCCCTTGAGTGACATACCCAGAATGTTGGGACCCCTCTGTTCTTTCCACCACCCAGAAAGTGGACAAAAGTCCCACTGATCAAGCCCCAAAGGCTTTGTGGGCTGGAGACCTATCTTGTCCTGGCTCTGCAAAGTGGGTGGTGGTTCAGTTGTATCCGAATCTCTATGAGCCCATTTGGGGTTTTCTTGGCAAAGCATTCCAGTATTTTTGCCATTTTCTTCTCCAGCTCATTTACAGATGAGGAAACTGAGGCACGGGATCAAATGACTTGGCCAGAGTCACACAGCTAGTAAGTGTCTGAGACCAGATTTGAACTCAGGAAGATAAGAGTTTTCTGACTCCAAGCCTGATGCTTCAACTACAATCCCTCTCCTAGTCTGAAATTCAATTTCTTTGTTTCTCAAATGAAGGGGTTGATTGAATGATCTCTAAGAAAGTTCGATCCATTCTTGGCTTTCCTATGCTCTATGTTCCAAACCTCCAGCCCTAACTTCTGGTGTTTCTCCATCTGTAGGAAGGATGGAAGACCTGTAACAGTTATTATGTAACAATTCAAAAGGAGCTTGTCATTGTTACAACATTCTTAGAAGAGAAGTGGCTAAACCGTTTCAAACTTACTTTTCAGAACAGGCTGCAACAGCCTGAATTTCAGACAGAATTCACAGAATCACCACGCTAGAAAGAAACTTCTTAGGTTGTTTCTCCTGCCCTTTCCACCTTATCATCCCAGCCCCAAATCCAGTACAAATGATTATTCACCCTGTCCGTCTGTCTGTCTGTGTGTCTATTTCCCCCAAGCAGATAGATTAGGGGCACGAACTCAAAAAGGAGATATTTTTTCTGTAAAAATAATTTTAAAAAGTGCTTTGTCCCTTTTAAGTTTCCCTGAACATACATCATCTTATTTGATCCTCACATAGAAGAGGGCTTATTACAAATAGGGAAAATGAGGCTCAGAAAGTTAAATGACTTGTTAGAGAAGATAAAAAACAATCAGCCTAGGAGTTGGGAGTTCTAGTCTCAGAGCTGTCATCTCTCAACTAAGAGACCTGAAGCAAATTCATTTCTCCTTTTCTAGATTTCATTTAACTCATCTGTCAAATGATGGGTTTGTAACCTGCAACACCAAGTACAGCTTGAACCAGATGAAAATGTAATTGGGAAATACTTAACAAAATAAAAACACAATTTGTCGTTCAATTGTTTTCATTCTCCGTTATCCCTTTGGGGTTTTCTTGGCAAAGATACTGAGTAGTTTATCATTTCCTTCTTCAGCTCATTTTACAGAATAGGAAATGGAGGCAAATAGGGTTAAGTGACTTGTCCACACATAGCTAGTGTGCAAGACCAGATGTGAACTCACGAAGATGAGTCTTCTTGACTACAGGTTTGGTACTATCCACTGCACCTCCAGCTGCCCCTCCAAATACAATAAAATATGGATAATGTTAATATATTGTTTTCTGAGTTACTATGTGGCCTTTAGGGATTCTTATGTACAGTTTAATGGCGCAGCTTCTATTTGAGTTTGATACCAAGGTAAAAGACAATCTCTGAGTGTCTTTCTTCCTCTGATAGTCTGTGTTTTAACAGTTAATATAATGGCCGAGCCAGGATCAGAATTCAGCTCTGACTCCCAGCCACCAACTCTTTCTAGTACACACCACCACCTTTCTCGTAATATACAACTCAAAGCATAAATTGATTCTATAACATTACTGGAAATTAATCTACAATTACTCAACTCAGTAAATACTGACTGTGTGGGAGGTACCATGCTAAATCCTGGGGGATGCAAAGGAAAAAACAAGCCCTGCCCTCAAAGAACTTACATTCTCCCTGGGGAGACAATGTGCAAACAGCAATTGGAGACAATCTCAGAGAAGACTCTAAGATTAAAAGGGACCAAGAAAGGCTTCTAGAAGAAGGTAGGATTTTAGTGAAGAAAACATGGAGATGGAGACAAGGAGAAAAAGCACTCCAGGAATAAGGGATAACCACTGAATGAATAGAGAGGATGAAGTGTCTTATATAAGGAACAGCAAGAATTCGTGTAGTTGGACCTGATGTGTGCTTATATATCCAGCCTCATTCCCAGACTATAAACTCTCAGGGGGCAGGAACTGTGGTTTTATCCAAACCTTGTGTGCACAATAGTATTCCACGCACAGGAGGTGTTCACTAAACACATCCAGTGATGAGTTTACTGGACTCTAGAGATGGAGCACATTCCATTGTTGGGTTGGACAACTCTGTGGCTCTTTATAAGCAAGATTTCCATGACAATCTACCTCCATATAATTTCTGCTTCCTTCTCCTAGTTCTGCTATCTATAGTGTTCTCTTGGCTACTCCTTTACTTTGGGACTGTAGGGATGGGCTTAGGGGAATAAAACTATGAGTAATCAAGGAAATATATAGTTATGCAGATAAAAGATGAGTTCAAATCTAGCCTCTGATCTTACAAGCTATATGACCCTGCATAGGTCATTTATCTCCTTTTGGCCTCAATTTCTCTATTGGTAAAATGGGGATTATAGTTGCTTCTTCGTTATAGGTTGTGGTGAGGATCAAATAAAATATGTAAAGCAATTGCAATGTTTAAAGTACTGTTTAAATGCTAACGATAAGTATTATTAATAATATCTGGATTAATGATTCTCCTAGGCCACGAATCAAGAAATCTGAAGAGTTTCAGGGAATATTTAATTATAATTATCATTAGTATCTAGATTAATGATTCTCCTAGGCCAAGAATCAATAAATCTGAAAAGTTTTAGGATATACTGGAAAAAAAGCTCTAGCCTAGTTGCTAAAAGTTCTATATTCTACCCAGATTTCTGCTCTGAACTTGCTGTGTGAATCTGGGCAAGTTCTTAACCCTTCTCAGCTCCCAACTGTCTTCAAGTTGGACTAATTAAAGTCCTCTTTGGCTCTGATCTTCTATATTCTTTTCGTTTTTAGTCTGTGATTTGTTCTAAGATCTTTTTGTCTAAAGTTCTGATATTCTCCCAATTCCAAAAAAGAAAATGCTAGGCTTCTAAAGGTCAGATCCTCTGAACTCCAAGGAACACGGGGCTCAGTTCCACTGACCATTCTGCTGAAATCAGACTGACCTTTGCTTCCCAGCTGCCTTAATGGTCACTCTGCTGATTGTCCATGCAAACAGTGTTAAGAAGCAGAATTCAGAAACGTTGACTCAAGTCACCTGAAGGGGTGGGCAGGAGGGGGGCTGTCAGGTCAAGGTATAATACGTTATTTTAACCTGCTAATTCACAGAAATGTAGTGTACTAGCAGCGATTCCCAGAACGAGAGATTTAGAGCTCTCCAAAGCACTTCAGGACATAGAAAGTATGAGCCGACGAAACTCTCATTGAATAGAAAAACTATCTCCTCTTTTAGAAGCTGAAGAAACTTGAGACTCATAGGACTGGAGAGTGCTTTAGCCAACCACATAGAACAATAAGTCATTACCAATTTAGAATTCTAGTCTCCCAATTCAAAGTCCAGAGCCCCAGGCACAGGGCTTCCTAAAGCAATCTGGCTAGCTTTTTTCTTCTTCCTGGCAAGCCAAGCAAAATTTCCCTGGTTTTATAGTGATGGGCGTGGCCAAAGGAAGGGGAAGGGCATTTTTCGAAAAGTGTTTCATCTGCTGCTCACCCCCATCTCCTGGAGCCTCTCACTTTGGGGATCTTCCAGGACCAGCGCGTTCTGCCCGCGGGACGAAGCCCGGTTAATAGCTGAGACATTGAATTCAGCGCCAGCAGAAATGTCACCTGCAGAAATACTTCCAGGACAACTCGACGGTGTCTGAGGGAGCCCCTGAAGGCGCTTTCCCTCTGGAAGCATTTCTCCATTTCATAATCTTATTTCTATTTCAAAAGCCCCGCTCAAATACTCCCTCTCCAAGAACCTTCCCTACTCCGGCCTCCGGAAAGCTCCGGGCCGATCTTAGACACTTAGGCCGGATCTCGGTCCCGTTTTCCCTACTCGACTCCTACCTCAGGGTTAGAACTGGAAGAGACCGGGAGACCTTTTCATCCCCCTTTTTACAGAGTTAGAAACTGAGGCCCTGGGAGGCGCTCGACTTGCCCAATGTCGCACAGCTAAAGTAGGCAGGATTTGAACCCGGAATTTCTGACTCGAAGTCCAGGAGCTCCTTCACTCTCCGATGCTGCCCGGGATTCTAAACTTCCAAACCTGAAGGGGCAGGAAGCGGGCACGGGCGCAAGCTCGCTCCGGTGGAGCTCCAGAGCCGAGTGGCGACTAGCCGGGTCCCGGCATCCCCGAGGCGTCCTGGGGCCGGGACCCCCCTCCCCCCGGGGAATGGAGAGGGAGGAAAAGGGCGGGACCCGGCGCTTACCTGGTCGCTCGGACCCGCGGTTGTGCGGGCTTCGGAGCCGCCTGGGGCAGGGGCTGAGCGAGGGAGCCAAGTCGCGCGCTGATGCTGAGGCCCGGCGCTGCCCCTCCTCGCCAGGCCAAACCCCGCCCGCCTCCTCCGCCCTCAAGTCCCCACCCTCCTTCCTCCTTCCTCCTCTCCCCGTCCTCCATCCCCCGGTACCGGAGAGCCCTTTCTGGCGCGTTTCCTCTTCCGCCCCAGAGCTAGCGGGGAGCGGCCGGCCTTCCCTGCGGCCCCCACTCTTCTTCCCTCTCTCTCCCACCCTCCTCTCCCCCAGGGGGATCTCTTCCTCCCCATCCTTCCCCGGAATCCTCCTCCCTCCTTCTTGCCTCTCCCGGGGTGATCCCTCTCCCTGCACCGTTGCAGGGCTCGCGGCTGGGGGTGGGGCAGCAAAGAAAGCCATCCCTCCCAAACACACACACACACCCCAAGATCCCGAGCACGCAGTGAATGGTGCCATTTATGTTCCATCTCCCGAGCTCTGGAGCTTAGATCCGGAGGACAGAAGCTAAGAGACCCCAGCAGAGAATAAAGGCAGGAGCCGAGCCGTATTTAAGCCCGGGAGAATCATTATTAAGAGAATCGTATTAGAATCCAGGCTCGACTCCTTAGCAGCTGTGTGAGGTTAGGAAGATTGCTCCCCCTCTCTGGGCCAGCCTCAGTTTCCTCGTCTGATTAGAAGGAGAAGTAAACTAGATTTTATTTTTTTTCTCGAAGGTTGTTTCCAGGTCTAAAGCCCATGGTATTCATTCTGCCGTATCTCCTCAAAATGGGCTATTTCCAGGCCTTCAGTATTTGGGGGGCTGCCATCCTGACAGTGGAATGGGCTATCCCCATCACTTAGTGACTTGGTAACTGAATCACTTAGTCCCAGACTTGGTGCTAGGGAAACTCAAGGCCATCCAGGGAGCAGGGAGCAGGTAGCAGGTAGCAGGCAGGAGATTCCCAGAAAGTCTCCCCAAACCCAAATCCAAAGCATTTAGAATCCAAAAGACTTGAATTCAAATCCTCCTACCGCTTACTGCCGGTATGACCCAGGGCACTCGTCTGATCTGTCTCAATTTCCTTATCTGTAAAACGGGGATCTCATAGGTTTGTTATGAGCAACAAATGAGTTAACATGTAAAGCATTTTGTGCTTAAACACAAATAGAATGTGCTTATAAAAAAGGCTATTATTATCATTATTAACTATACTGCTTGTCTCTGTCAATCAACAAGCATTTAGTTTTCTCCCAATAGTATTTTCTTTTTCCAAATACGTGTAAAATTAGTTTTCAATATTCATTCTTGTAAGATTTTGTATTTCAAATTTTTCTCCCTCTTTTACCTCTTGCCTCCTCAAGACAACAAGCAATCTGCTATAGATTAAATTTATACTGTTATGCCACAGTTCTCTTTAACTGTCCTGACTCAGTTTCCCTGAATGAGTTTCCCTTGTCTCAGTTTCCTTAACTGTTCTGTCTCAATCCCCTAAATTGTAAAATTCCCCTCTGGTCCATTAAGACTGAGGACCATTTGCTCTAAGGTTATAAATTGTTAGCAAGATAAACAAGAGAGTAGACCTCTTGACTCTTTTCTGTCCTCAAGAATTTATAATATCCCTCTAAAATATTCCAAGATACCTCACTAATATCTTTATTTCTCTGTATTCAGACATCCTGTCTCTGGGTTTTTAGGATTTATGGCCTCCCTATCTTGACAGAAGTTTTTCCCGCTTCTTACCCCTTCCTTTGTTTAGAGAAAAGGTATTTAAGAAGTTGGGGTTCCTCCATTCATTGCTGGAGGCTGGTGGCTGGATGCTGGATTCTGGATGCTGGATTCTTTGGGATGACAGTATCCTCCAGCTCTGGGACCAACATGGATTCCTTGGTCCCAGTATATCTTTATCTCTGTCTGACTGGATAATTTGAGACGAGAGTCCTGTCCAGTCAATTTTACTCTCCTATTAATAAAATATTAAAAACTCTCTACTCTCTCTCCTGCCTCAGTTTCTCCGGCATTATAGTACTATCCTTTTAAATGTATTTTCTTTCCTATTTTTAAATTAAAGCTTTTTATTGTATTTTACTTTATTTTTAATTTTTATTTAATAATTACTTTATATTGACAGAATCCATGCCAGGGTAATTTTTTTTACAACATTATCCCTTGCACTCATTTCTGTTCCGATTTTTCCCCTCCCTCCCTACATCCCCTCTCCTAGATGGCAAGCAGTCCTATATATGTTGGATATGTTGCAGTATATCCTAGATACAATATATGTTTGCAGAACCAAACAGTTCTCTTGTTGCCCAGGGAGAATTGGATTCAGAAGGTATAAATAACCCGGGAAGAAAAACAAAAATGCAGATAGTTCACATTCGTTTCCCAGTGTTCTTTCTTTGGGTGTAGCTGCTTCTGTCCGTCATTTATCGATTGAAACTCAGTTAGGTCTCTTTGTCAAAGAAATCCACTTCCATCAAAATATGTCCTCATACAATATCGTTGTCGAAGTGTGTAATGATCTCCTGGTTCTGCTCATTTCACTCAGCATCAGTTCATGTAAGTCTCACCAGTCCTCTCTGTATTCATCCCGCTGGTCATTTCTTACAGAACAATAATATTCCATAACATTCATATACCACAATTTACCCAGCCATTCTCCAATTGATGGGCATCCATTCATTTTCCAGTTTCTAGCCACTACAAATAGGGCTGCTACAAACATTTTGGCACATACAGGTCCCTTTCCCTTCTTTAGTATTTCTTTGGGACATAAGCCCAGTAGAAACACTGCTGGATCAAAGGGTATGCACAGTTTGATAACTTTTTGGGCATAATTCCAGATTGCTCACCAGAATGGTTGGATTCGTTCACAACTCCACCAACAATGCATCAGTGTCCCAGTTTTCCCGCATCCCCTCCAACATTCATCATTATTTTTTCCTGTCATCTTAGCCAATCTGACAGGTGTGTAGTGATATCTCAGAGTTGTCTTAATTTGCATTTCTCTGATCAATAATGATTTGGAACACTCTTTCATATGAGTGGTGATAGTTTTAATTTCATCATCTGAGAATTGTCTTTTCATATCCTTTGACCATTTATCAATTAGAGAATGATTTGATTTCTTATAAATTTGAGTCAGTTCTCTATATATTTTGGAAATGAGGCCTTTATCAGAACCTTTAACTGTGAAGATGTTTTCCCAGTTTGTTGCTTCCCTTCTAATCTTGTTTGCATTAGTTTTATTTGTACAAAAGCTTTTTAATTTGATGTAATCAAAATTTTCTGTTTTGTGATCAGTAATGGTCTCTAGTTCATCTTTGGTCACAAATTTCTTTCTCCTCCACAAGTCTGAGAGATAAACTATTCTATGTTCCTCTAATTTATTTATAATCTCGTTCTTTATGCCTAGGTCATGGACCCATTTTGATCTTATCTTGGTATATGGTGTTAAGTGTGGGTCCATAATTAAAGCTTTTTATTTTCAAAATATATGCATGGACAATTCTTCCATATTACTCCCTGCAAAACACTGTGTTCCAGTTTTCCCTCCTTTCCCCATCCTCTACCCCAAGTAGTCCAATACCTGTTAAACATGGTAGAAGTATATGGGGGGTTTTGGTTTTTTTTATTATAGCTTTTTATTGACAAAACATATCCATGGGTAATTTTTCAACATTGATCCTTGCAAAAATTTCTGTTCCAACTTTTCCCCTCCTTTCTTTCTCCCCTTTCCTTACATGGCAAGCAGTCCTACACATGTTAAATATGTTAAAGTATATGTTAAATACACTATATATATGTCTGTCTATATATATATACATATATATGTATATATGTATATAGCTATCTTGCTGCACAAGAAAAATCGGATTTAGAAAGAAAGTAAAAATAGCCTGAGAAGAAAAACAAAAATGTAAGCAAACATTAACAGGAAGAGTGGAAATGCTATGTTGTGGTCCACACTCATTTCCCCATGTTCTTTTACTAGGTGTAGCTGCTTCTGTTCATTACTGATCAATTGGAACTAATTTGGATCCTTTCATTGAAGAGAGCCGTGTCCATCAGAATTGCTCCTCATATAGTATTGTTGTTGAAGTATATAAAGATCTCCTGGTCCTCCTCA
The DNA here is from genome assembly GCF_016432865.1 of Antechinus flavipes. Classification (NCBI taxonomy): domain Eukaryota; kingdom Metazoa; phylum Chordata; class Mammalia; order Dasyuromorphia; family Dasyuridae; genus Antechinus; species Antechinus flavipes. The sequence continues at coordinate 193,934,469 of NC_067403.1, read as the reverse complement.
TTTCACTCAGCATTAGTTTATCTAAGTCTCTCCAGGTCTCTGACATCATCCAGCTGTTTTCATATTTGTCATGTTGTGCAAGAAAAATCAGACCAAAAAGGGGAAAAGCCCTGAGAAAGAAAAAAACAAACAAAAATACTCTGGATCTACATTCAGTTTCCATAGTTCTCTCTCTGTACATATATGAATTTTCTATTCCTAGAGTATTGGAATTGTCTTCAACAAGCATTTATTAAGTGCCTACTATATGCCAAATACTAGTCTGCTACAAATTGGGACCAACAGAAATGGTTGTGGAGGAAATTACTGTTCAGTTATAGATTGACCCAGATGCCTTAGGGCCTTTTTCAGCCCTCCTTATACTTATTTAGTGTACTTCCTTTGAGATTATCTCCAGTTTGTCTGATATATATTTTCTTTATACAAAGTTGTTTGCCTGGTATCTTCCCCCATTTCACCACAAGCCTCTAGGAGCTAGGATTTTTCCTTTATTTCAGACTTCTCTTTGTTTTTTCTTTTCTTTATATCTCCAAAGTTTAGCATAGTGCCTGACACATAAGTAGGTGCTTAATAAATACATCTTCATCTGACTTAATACCTCACTCTCACCCCAGGACCCTTACACTGCAGAAGTTCCTGTGTTTCTCCTCAGATAGGTGATAGTCCTAGCCCAAGATGGGGAAAGATGGAGAGAAGTTCAGATGCCTTTCCAGCTGACCTACTGGCCCAGTACTTTGCATGCAATCGATACTAATGCTTGTTGAATTAATATATATACACACACACACACACACACACACACACACACACACACACACACACACACACACACACACACACACACACACACACACACACATATATATATATAACTAGAAAAGAGAAAATTTGACTTCACCAGTGTGGGTGCTAACAAATAAACCAAGGGCCCTCCTCCTTCCTCTTGGATGTGAATGCAACCCATTGTGCAGGGAGATTGACTTTGGCCTCTAGGAAAGAAGCTGGCACTTCCCTGGGTCTGGGGCCCCACTATTCTCACCCAAGTATCTGTGGAATGCCCAGTCTGGGACAAGGATCAGCAGCCTGAGGGGGTGGAGGGACAGAACATTACAATAAATACTGCTCACTGTGCCCTCACATTGTCCCCAGATCCATCAAAAATTAGAAAATGCAATAAAGAGTCACTTTACCAGAGTTCTCACTCCCACAGTGCTCCAGGCTCAGCGGAATTATATATTGTCCCTGGACAGCCAAGTGGTGCAGTGAATAGAGCCCTGGGTCTGGAGTCAGGAACATTCACCTTCCTGACTTCAGATCTGACCTCAGACACTTCCTAGCTGTGTGATCTGGGACAAGTCGCTTTTTTTGCCTCATCGTAAAATGAGCGGGGGAAGAAAATGATAAACCTCTCCTGTGTCTTTGCCAGGAAAACTCCAAATGGGTCATGAAGAGTTGACATGATTAAATGTATTGTCTTCCGCAATCCAGATCTTCCCTACCTTTATAACAATGATGAGAGTAATTGGCCTGGGGTTTCCAGGTATTTTAAAGTGGTGTATTTTAAAAGGGTTAACCTCCTCTCTAGGCTTGAGCCCCTATCCAGGTTCGCCCCAGCTCAGTAGGGTAGGACTCAGGTCCCTAAGCACTGCCTCTGCAGTCCCTCCTTCACAGGGCATCCCTTATTCAGCCCATAAATTTCCCCACCGCCCATCAAGTCAGTGCATCATGTGCTAAAGGGGAAGAAGGTCTCAGTGACTCACTGGGCCCATACCTCTTTGAAGATGTAGTCAAATGGAAGGGCCTCTCTTATACTAATAATATTAAGTTATTATTATAATATTATATATTGAATTATATTATATTGTATTACATTACATTATATTATATTATGTTTGTTTTATTATATTTGTTATAGTTATTATATTATATTATAATTATAATATTAGAATTTCATATTCTTTGTTTTCTTTGATTTTCATGATAGCTTTCTCAAGATAGTCAGGTAGTATCATCACCACCACTTTACAGGAGACCCAGAAAGGCACAGTCATGTTATATTCCAGTTTATTTTGGTCAGTCACCCAGACTTTCCCCGCCTTCGCCTGTAGGTCTCCAAGGCTGAACTTTGTAAAGAGCACAGGCCTGGAAGGGGCCCAACCATCCCCACAAAGGCAGCCCCATCCATGCTCTCTCCCTCCCCCAGGCTCTAGAAGAACCAACCCTTCCTCTCTGGCAGTGAGGGCCTAGCTGAGCTACAAACACCACCCCATGACCAGAGGCATCCTCCGGGAAGATCGGTGGTGAGTCCCATTTTGCCCTGTGACTTGGAGACCCACCAGCAGAGTCTGTGGGAGGTATCAGTGGTTGCATTCCAAAGCTCTGGAAGAAAGCCTTGGATCCCATGTGTTAACGCCCCTTTATGACATTTTGTTCATTGCTGGTGGGAAAATGTCTGCAGATGGTGTAAGCAAGAGACAAGATCATACTAAAACAAGGCGGTGGCGAGGATTCGGCTTGGAGAGGGAGGCGAAGGGTGTGAGATTTGGAGTCAGAGAGTCTTTGAAGCTCTAGAAGCCTTTATCCACCATAAAAGAGGAATTGGGCCAGCAGCCTGGTGAGAGGGGGCCGGGGCTGCCTGGGACAGGACAATGGAACTGTCCTAGACCCTGGACTTCTTGAATTTTATGATGTTTTGTGACTTTTGTTTCATACTCTTGGCCCAGAGTGAAGCGAAATCGGAGTGGTTTGGACAACCGAGTTAGACTGTTAATAGGTAACATGGCGTAATGTGCGACTTGGAACGTCCAGATCTCTCGTGCGACCTGGAACATCCCGATCTCTCTTTGATTTCTCGTGTCCTTAAAAAAACAACAACAAATTCCAGACGGTTTAGATTAGATGGCCACTTCTAAATCCACAGTCCTGTGGCTAGGAGCCCGGACAAGATAGAATCAACAAGGCCGCGCCTATAGATGGTTCGGTGATAGGAACCAGAAAGGCAACTTGGAGACCTGCTGGGCGCGTCCCAGAACCTGGAGAAGCGCATTTGTCCCTGAATCGCCTCCCGTCTCAAGCAGCTCAGTGCGGACCACGAATGTGGAACAAGGGAGCGCTTGTCAAATGGATGTGCCTAAAGTGTGGGAAACAGGGAGCTTAAAACCAGGCGCTCCAGACCAGTGTGAACTCGATCACAATCTCTAAACCCTCCAGCGCCCTTGCTTTTCCCTCCTCTTCAGCCCCATCGTAAGACTGGCTCAAGAAATACTGTCCACTTCCAGTGGTCTTGTGATGGAGAGAGCCATCTGCACCCAGAGAGAGGACTGTGGGAACTGAAAGTGAATCACAACGTAACATTCTCACTCTTTTTATTGTTTGTTTTCTTTCTCATTTTTTCCCTTTTTGATCTGATTTTTCTTGCAGCATGATAGTGGTGGAAATATGTAGAGAAGAATTGTGAATGTTCAACATATATTAGATCACTTGCCATCCAGGAGAGGGGGGAAAGGAGGGAAAAATTAAATGTTGAAAATTATCCATGTATATATTTTAAAAACAAAAAGCTTTAATTAAAAAAAAATACAGTCCATATGAGCTCTTTCCTGAATGTCTCCCCAGCTGCTAGTGATTCCTCTTCAATTATCTTTTATCTATTTTGTATCAATCAATCAACAAGTATTTATTAGGTGACTACTGTGTGTGAGGCACTGTGCTCAGCCTTAAGGTTATGGGGTCAAAGTTGTTCAGTCATGGATATCATTCTTCATGACCCCATTTGGGGTTTTCTTGGCGGAGATATTGGAGTGATTGGCCATTTCCTTCTCTAACTCATTGTACCGATGAGGAAATACTGAGACAAACATGGTTAAGTGACTTTCCTAGAGTCACACAGCTAATAAGCATTTGAGGTAAGATTTGAATTAAGAAAGATGATGACTTTTGGTCTAGCACTTTATCTACTATGGTATCACCTAACTGCTCTTGATAAGCCTACATTTTGCAGTCTAATGTGGGCTGAATAAGTCCATTCAACCAAGACTTTTTCCTTAGAAGGCTGATAGTACTTTAAAGGAGGGAATATTACTTTATCGGAAAGAGAAGGGAATTTTTGTGGACTCTACTAAAGAAGATGAAAGTGAAAATGCATTGGTTTAGAGAGTAGTTACTGAGAATGTATTTTAAAATGTCCCTTTCTCTTTCAATTTTATTTTTTAAAAATAATAATAGCTTTTTTCAAAACACATATAAAGATAATTTTCAATATTCACCTTTGCAAAACTTTGTGTTCCACATTTTTCTTCCTTCTCTACTTCCACGCCTCCAGATAGCAAGTAATCCAATACAGGTTAAATATATGCAGTTCGTCTAAACCTATTTCTACATTTATCATACTGCACATGAAAAATAAAATCAAGAGGGGAAAAAATAAAGAAAAAACCCAAGCAAACAAACAAACAACAAAAAGGTGAAAATACCATGTTGGGATCCACATTCAGTCTCCACAGTCCTTTCTCTAGATGCAGTTGATTCTCTCCATCACAAGTCTATTGGCATTGCCCTGAATCACCTCACTGTTGAAAAAAGCCAAGTCTGTTTCAATTTTCAAAAGCATTTTCTAATGCTGTTGTTTTCTTAGGTTTCGGTTAGTACCATAAAAATTAGAGTCATGGTGACTCTAAAGGCTCTAAAGTTTCACAGTGAGTCAGGGGCTCAAGGCACATTTGGTATACTTATCAGAAAACATGGACCCAAAATCTGTGTGGACTTGATTCATTAGTGACGAATCTATCCACAAAGAAGGTTTTGCACTCTATGCACAAGCATGTGTTTTTTATAGCCAATAGGGATGTTGCTGAAGTTATTAACATATATGGGAAAAAATTTGGAGGATCTATCACCTCTTTTCTAATTAATTTGGAAAAGCTTCCCAGAAGAGGTAGAATTTTAGGAGATATTTGAATACAGAGAGCTATACTGAAGGTCCAATTGTTACAGGATAGTTATGGGAAATTGAGAACGCAGTGAGAAGTTTTTATAGGATAACCAAAAAGGATAGTCCAGGAAGTCATCCCACATCATGCTGCTCCCAAAGTCTGTTCCCAGCTGTCCACATCTGACAGCCTACAAAGCTTTCACATACATAGTCTCATTTGGCCCCAACTACAGCTGAATGATACGTAGTAGCAGGATTATTATCCTGAGTAGAGCGACTTGCCTAAAGTCATATAGTTAGAAAAGGAAAGAGCTCTGAGTTTGGCCACAATCGGAACATGTACCACACTGTCTCTTTGAGTGAAGGGTAATGGGAAAAGTGAGGCAATGTATAGCCCTCTCTCCTTACCTAAGCTCTGGATAAAGAGACCCAAGGATAGTGTCTTGTACATAGCTATTTGTACATGGTTGAGTGCTCAGTAAATGTTTGATTTGATAATAGGACCTTCCTCAGGCAAAACTGAAGTTCCTAAAGCTAGAATCTGACCCAATCTCAGAACCAGAAGAGTTCTCAGAAGTTCTTATCTGACTTGTAACCAAACAAGAATCCCTTCTACAACATCCCTAATGTGTAGTTATCCCAACCTGAGCTGGAAGCCTTCCAGGGATTGAAGCCATTCCACTGTTGGGCAGCTCAGATTGCTTGGAACGTTTCTCTTTTATCAAACTGAAATCTCTCTCAAAGAAGCTTTTCACTTGTTGCTCCTATTTCTGGCCTCTGCGTCAAGCAATACAAACACAAATTGAGAGTTTTGGGAGAACCATATGGCGGGCTCAACCGTGTAATCTGACAAGGAATTTCCTGGACAGTGTTATTTCTGAGTCTTTTACAGATGTCTTCCCTAAATCTTCTTTCTTCTAAGCTAGCTAATCCTAGTTCCTGCAGTCAGTCCTCATACAACCTGGTTTCCAGTGACCTTGTTGTTTAGCCTGCAATGTCCTTCAAACATATCCCCTGGAGCCGAACACAATATTCTGGTCTGAATATTAATCATGGTCTGAGAAGCATGTAATGGGATTGTTAATTCCCTTGTCCTGGATACTATATTTCCATTCATATTTTTAAGCTGTCATATCAAGCAGTTCATTCATACTAAGCTCATAATTCACTTCTCTGATGGAGGGAACTAAATGGTGCAAAAGATAGAATAAGCTCAAGAAGATCTGAATGCAAATCTAGCCTCAAACATGTTAGCTGTGTGATAAGTCATTATCCTCTGCCTCAGTTATAAAATGGGGAAAATAAGAACATGTACCTCCCAGGGATAGTACCTGACTTCTAATGGGCACTTAATAAATGTTTGCTTCCTTTTCTTCCTCCCTGCATGCCCACTTTCTTCCCTTTTTTCCCCCTCCCTCTCTTCTTCCTCCCTTCCTTTGTTCCTTTTCCTTGCTTTTTTCCTTCCCTCCTTGTTTGCTTCTTTCCTTCCTTCCTTCCTTCCTTCCTCCTTCTTTTCTTTTCTTCCTCCCTCCCTCTCCTCTTCCTTCCTTCCTTCTTTTTTTCCTTCCCTCTTTCTTTTTTTCCTTCTTTCTTGTTTGCTTCCTTTCTTCCTAATTTCCTTTCTTCCCTCTTTTTTCTTTTCTTCCTTGTTTGCTTTTTTCCTACTTTTTTTCCTTCCTTCCTTCCTTCTTTCCTTCTTTCATTCCTTCCTTCCTTCCTTTCTTCCTTCCATTGCTAGCACAAGAGACATTAGCGGCCAGGACAACAATGGAATATTGAGAGTTTTGGGAGAAGCATATGGCAAACCATGTAGTCTGACAAGGAAGTTCCTAAACAGTGTTATTCCTGAGTCTTTTAGGTAGATGAGAGAGGATTTCCTGGGCAATACTACTTAGCCTCTAGAGTTGCATTCATTAGAAGGGTAACCCAGTTTTCACTTGTGCATGAAGATTTTTTTATATGCCATTTGCTTAGGTGGGACTGACTTGATGAAGGCTTGTGTACTTGTGGGTTGGGCAGAGTTGGTACAAGAACTTTTGGAGAGAAGAAACTTTTTTTCCCCTTCTTCAAGAGGGGACACATATAATACCAGGCTCTTTCCAGACACATGGAATGAGGGAAAAAAAGTTTTTGGAAGCTGCAGACATGTAGAGGAAGCTGGCTCCTAAATATGTTCCTGATTTCCAGTTTGGTTTCCTGTAGATATATACATATTCACACACGTAGGTACAGCTGTATATATAATCACATATGTACCCATATACATATACTGTCAATTACATTGTGTGTACACATTCACACAAATTACATGTGTACATACATACTTGCATTGTACATACATGTATGTAATATACTATCCTATGTGTGCACATATACAAAACTCTCAAATTGCATAAGTTGTCTAGAGCGGGGCTGTTTCCACTCATGATCCCTTTTCACACAAGAAATTTTTATACAACCCCGCTCTAGACAACTTATGCAATTTTTCACAATGTCTTGTGGGCGATATATATCTTACACAAATAATTTCAAGTTTGAGAGTTTGAGTATCCTACTTCTTATTTAGAGAGAGAGGGAATCCCAAGTGGGGTGCTCTTTTGTGAAAAAAAGATGACCCATTTGTCTCTCCAAGCTGGGAGGAACAGTGGTAATAGGTTGTCATAGAGAGAAACAAGGAACTTGGATTTTGCTTGGTTCTTAATGATAAATTATTTATAGGATATAGGCTTTCTGGGAAGCAGGTTGCTGGTCTAGCAATTCAAGTGTGTTTACCTTTCAGAGGAATCCAAACCCTCATCTTATCTCCAACCTTCATCAACCCCCTTCAGCTCATCATTCTAGCCCTTTGAGACATTTTGGGATCTAGATATGGTGACCTAATATTTATGTATCCCTCTAAACAATCATGGTCTGGTAACACCCCAGGGGGATCACTGATACCCCTTAAGAGGATCAAAATAATAAAAACAAAAACATTAAATAGTTTTTAATGTTTCTAAATAATTATTAAATATAATATCAGTTATTGAATGGTCAAAAATATTTTCATAAGAATACTAAGACATTTTAATTTCTAATACAGTATCAGTAGCTGTAACTCACATAAACAATAGCTGTTGGGGAAGGGGAGATCCTCAGTAATTTTTAAGATTAAAGGGGTCTTCAGCAGGATGAATACAGAGAGGACTGGCAAGACTTACATGAACTGATGCTAAGTGAAATGAGCAGAACCAGGAGATCATTATACACTTCGACAATGATATTGTATGAGGACATATTTTGATGGAAGTGGATTTCTTTGACAAAGAGACCTGAGTTTCAACTGATAAATGACGGACAAAAGCAGCTACACCCAAAGAAAGAACACTGGGAAACGAATGTGAACTATCTGCATTTTTGTTTTTCTTCCTGGGTTATTTATACCTTCTGAATCCAATTCTCCCTATGCAACAAGAGAACTGTTCGGTTCTGCAAACATATATTGTATCTAGGATATACTGCAACATATCCAACATATAAAGGACTGCTTGCCATCTAGGGGAGGGGGTGGAGGGAGGGAGGGGAAAAAAAATCGGAACAGAAACGAGTGTCAATATAAAGTAATTATTAAATAAAAAATTAAAAAAAAAAAGATTAAAGGGGTCTTGAGACTAAAAAATTTGAGGACCACTATTCTAAACTTCTTGTTCTCTGCAAATTTGAATTTTCACATTTTTTTGGTTATTGTTGTTCTGTTTTTTTCAGTCATGTCCAGCCTCTATTAGGAATTTCTTAGCAAAAATACTAGGGTGGTGTGCCATTTTTCTCCAGATCATTTTATAGAGGAGGAAACTGAGGCAAATAGAGTTTATCCAGGTAACTACAGGTTTCTTGACTCCCAACCCAGCACTCTATCCAATGCCCCACTTAGCTGCCCAAAGTGTCTTTGACACATACTAGTTTTGTGAGTCTGAGCAAGTCATTTGACTCAGTTTCTTCATTTGTCATATGAGAGGGTTGGATTTGTTGACCTTTATAATTTCTTCCAACTTAAAAACCTATGATCCTATGATCAGGCCTGGCTTTTAAAAACAGATAAGTCAGCTTTACACGGAGATAGCCCTAGATGGAGAGACAGGAAAAATAAGTTTTTATCTCGGCATCTCTGCCCTCACACATTCACAGACCTGTGCACATCCATTATTCTCCCTGGAGAAATATGGAGAGAAAACTTGATAAATATTGATAGCAGGGGGGCGATCTCTCCCCACCCTGAATGGGAATGAATTTGGTAACAGGAGTCCAGAAGTCAGTAAGAGTCCAAGTTATCCCGCTTAAAGATGACTAAATAAAAAGTTTTGTTATGATCAGACCTCTGTGGCAAGTGGAATGAAGTAATAATGTCAGGTCAAATCAACATTTATTAAGGGCCTACTGGGTGCCAAGCACTATACTAAGGGCTGTGAATAGAAAGACAAGAAAGCAAACCAAAACACAAAATTCAGCCTTACTTTCAAAATTTAATAGGAGTTAGCCTCCAAACAAATATATACACAAAATATATATTCTACACAGATAAGTAAGTTGGAGATCATTATAGCTAGGTCTGAATTTCCTGCTACTATATTGAATCCTGGAAGTATCAGACCTGGAAGGGATTTCAGAGATCATCTCATTCTGTTGCTTCTTATTTTACAGAGTAGGAAACTGAGATCCAAAGAGCTTCCACTCAAAGCCTCAGAGGGAGGTAATGGAAGTTAGGGATCAAACTCAGGGCTTTTCCATGCCACAAAACACACAATAGTTCCTCACGTTTCAGGCTCACTCATAAGTATTATTCCAAAAAGGGGAAAAAGTGTCCAGGAAAAGAAGGAGTGGAAACTTCTGTGTAATTGAAAGAAAGGAGACAGATTGTTTGGATGACTGAACTTGGGGGCATCTTGCCCAGAAACTAGGAATGTGCAAGGAAGCAGAATGGATACACTGCTCCCAGACTCTTCCACCAACCGTCCGTGGCTTGTTGACTTTGGCAAGGTTGGACTGTTTCAGGCCTGGCAAGTTTATCTGAGCTCAGATTGTCAAAGTTTCAGTGACATTTAGTCTAGGGATTACTTTGCCGTATTATGTATTTTATAATACTTTGCTGTATTATGCTGACTTATGTCAGCATCTGATCTATTGAGTATCCCAAATTAGCTCATAATGATCAGGGATCCTGCCAACAATCCAATAATTTCCTTCCCAGAGGGGGGGCCTTCAGGGAATTTGATGCTCACTTAAAAGTACAGAATGTTGGATAGCTGCTTGGATCATAGAAGATCAAAACATTAGAACTAAAGGGTCCCCTAAAGAGATCAAAGGAAAAAGGAAAGAACTTTTATGTGGAGGAATATTTAAAAGAACTCTCTTTGTTATAGCAAAGAGATGGGAGCTAAAGGGGTGTCCATCAACAGGGCCATCACTGAACAAATCTCACCCTGTCCCAATACATCCTCTACTCATCTAGAAACTGAGCTTCCTGAAGTGCAAGTCGAACTCATCACCCCCACCCCTGCCCCTTCAGCCAACTCCTTTTCACCTCCAGCATCAAATATAAATTCCACACTTGGGTTTTTCAAGCCCTTCAGAATTTTCTTGCCTTTCCAGTCAACCCTTGTGATACTCTTGGAAAATGAAGAATGAACATCAGCCACTTTTCTGCCCCTTCCCCCTTTTACTGCTATCTGGTAACATTGCCCCCCTTGCTGTTCTTGGTAAGGGTCTCATTTCCCAAATCTGCCATTTTCATTGGAAAGTTCCCCATGGAATTCTCTCTCTCTCCATCTTTATTTCCTGGCTTTACTGACTTCCTTCCCATTTCTGCAAGAAGCCTTTCCTCCCCCTTCTTAACCCTAATGTCTTCTCTCTGTTGATTATCTCCAATTTATTCTATATATATATATATATAATCCTAATGGATTACATGAGGTCTCCCCATTTGACTATGAGATCTTTAAGAGACGGGGCTGCCTTTTGCCTTTTTTTGTATTCCCAATACTTAGCTCAGCATCTGGCATGTAGTAGGTACTAAATAAATGCTTGCTAACTTACTGATTACGGTATATAAATGTAATGAGATATTATTACTCCTGAGAAATTATGAAAATGGAATACTTGGGAATACTTGTATGAAATGATAGAAATGAAATTAGCAGACCCAGGAAAACAATCTACATAATGATTATAGCATTGTAAAGGAGAACAACTATGAAATACTAACCACACATAATTCCAGAGGATTGAAAACAAATCCTGCTTCCCATTTATTGGAAGGAACAAATCTGCCTACTAGAAATGTCCTCTAGTCCAGGTGTGGAGTGAAGTAAATATTTCCAGACATTTCTAGTAGGCAGATTTGTTTTGTTTGAGCATCTTCATTTGTTATTTAGGGAGGATTTTTTTTTCTCTGAGGGGGCAAGATTTATGGAGGAGAATGGGGAAAGTTAGGGATAATGCTGCAAAAAAAAAAAGAGAAGAAAAAAGAGTCAATACAAAATGTGCAGAGGAAAACAGGGGCTATACAAACAAAATGGATCAATATTGGTATTATTGTGAGAAATTTAATATATGATTAAAACAAACTATGTGTAATGTAACAGAGAGCCAAAGTTTCATATACAATGTTCTCTAAATGTATAAATGTGAATGTTCATATTTTAAAATTCATAATAAAAAGGAAGACCTTAGAACATTGGATGTCAGAACTAAGGGATCTCTTAAAATATAGAAAATTAAGTTGTGAAGCTGAAAGGCTATAGAGTCCCAGAGGTCCTGAAACTTTTTAAATAGGGGGCCAGTTCACTGTCCCTCAGACTGTTGGAGGGCCAGATTATAGTAAAAACAAAAATTTTGTTTTGTGGGCCTTTAAATAAAGAAACTTCATAGCCCTGGGTGAGGGGGATAAACGTCATCAGCTGCTGCATCTGGCCGGTAGCCGTAGTTTGAGGACCCCTGCCATTGACCATGGGAGCCATCACATCAGATGAGCAGGTATAAGTTTAATCTGGATATGATAGAGCCTGAGAAGGTAGACCAAAGTCAGACTGGGAAGAGCTTTCAGTGACAGAAGAGTTTATGTTGCATTCTAGACACAATACAGAACTGCTGGAACTTCTTGCGCTTAGGAATGACTCAGTTAGATATCATGTAGTTGTGGGGAGAATAGATTGGAAAGGGTAATCAAATAAGAGGATAGTGTAATAGTCTGGGGAAGAAATTATCCAGGTTGGGACCATGGTCGTTAGCTGTGTGAGGGGAGAGGGATTGTGTGTGGGAGAGACAGAGACAGAGACAGAGAGACAGAAAGATAGAGAAAAAAGGAGATAAAGAGAATAAAAGAGAGCAGAAGATAAGAGAAAGAAGGGATGGAGAGGGGGAAGAGAAAAGAGAGAGAAGGAAATAGGAAAAGTGATGAGGGGAAAGAAAGAAAATTGAGAGGGAGGAAGGGCAGGGAAGGAAAGGGAAGAAAAGTTGTAGGAGAGTTTGAACTATGCTTTGCTGTTGGGTTTTTTGGGGGTGGGCATTAAAGTTAAGTGACTTGTCCAAGACCACATAGGAAGCAAATGGCAGAGCCCAAATTTGAAGCCAGTTACTGACTCTAGAGGCAGCATTTTTTATGGGGTTGTGTGCTGGGCTAAGAGACTGACCACATATCAGGGGTGTCATAGAAGGGATTACTAGTTGAAATACAGCTTAAATGCCCAATCCATGGAAGCCCATTGGAGTTTCTTATTGCTCTGGGAAGAATTCCTCTCTGAGTAGTCTAGAACACAGGGCCCAGTCTTATCTGATACATATATGATATATTTTTGTCTTATTCCCTGATGTGTACATGGAAGAACTGCAGTGATTCTAGGCTAGCCCTTGAAGATATTTTGAAGATATTTGAAGACATTTTCCTATCACTGACTGATCCATTAGAGTGATGGTAGCCACCCACAAGGAAAACACAAATTACTTTTATTCTGTTTGTTGAGTTTGGTTACCATAACAATGCAAGTTTAAACTTTGTCCCATTCTTCACAATAAATACACAAAATTACAAGGTGTCATAACTGGGGAAAAAACCTAAGCGATTATAGGATCCAGCTTCCTTATTTGATAGTTGAGGAAACAGAAGCCCTAAAATAGCAAGTGATATTCTTAAGATCATAGGAAACAAAGATTTAGAAATAGAAGAGACCTTAAGGCCTTCTTCCTTAACAAGTGGAGAAACTGAGGCAGAGAGGCTAAGTGATTTGGCCAACCCTTCTGATTGGCACTGAAAGCTCTTCCCAGTCTACTTCTGTGTAATGGGCTAAGGCTTGAGTTGATGCACTGAGGACTTGAAAACCCTCAGGAATCATTGGATTCTCTGAGACATGATAAGATTGTTGTAGGACTTGAAAACCCTCAGGAATCATTGGATTCTTAGAGACATAAGACTTGAAAGCCCTCAGGAATCATTGGATTTTCTGAGAAATGATAAGACTGTTACAGGACTTCAAAATCTGCTGGAATCATTGGATTCCCTAACATATAAAAAGACTTTTGCAGGACTTCAACAACTTGGGGGGAATCATTGGATTCCCTATATGTGAAGCAATGGACAATAGATTTGTTTTGGACTATCTCTTGGCTGCTGTTTACATACTCTCCTCCTAGGACTTCTGGCAATCTTTTACAACACCACGTTGATTTATATTGTTTGTTATACCGTTACTTGTGTGTACAATTCATGTTTGTTATATCACTTTGAGCCTGCACTGACTCTGGGGAGGGTCATCACTAATAGCCTCTGCGTTATTGTCATGTGTTTCTGTAATACCTCCCATGCTGATGGATTTGTGCATACCGGTTTCTAATAAGACCCTTCAGCCCAGAAACCTGCTAGCAACCCCCACTTCCCTTTGGTGCTTTTCATCTCCCTTCCTGAGAACTCAGGGAGGGTGTGATCACCTCCTCTTGGGGGCTCTGACCTCCCTGAGGAGTCAGGAATGGTATGACCACCTGTATTCTAAAACAAAAGAAAGCGGGAGATGTAATGGGCTGAGGCTCGAGTTGATGCACTGAGGTCCCAAGCACATGAGGCTAAATAGTAATTGGACCATACTCTATTAATATATATGCTTGGAGAAAGAATGGCCCCCGCCCAGTCTTTGTGCAAGTCCTGATGTGTTGTATAGGAAATGACGATTTTGGAGGGTGGGGGCAGGGGAGTGGAAAGGGAAACCAAAAGAGAGACTGCTGGCTGGCGTCTTGTCACAGCTGCATTGCTATCACGACCACCCTTCACCTCCGATCCCTCTCTGCTAGCTGGCTTCCTGTTGCAGCTGCCCATATTGCTATAGCAATCCTTCTTCACTTCTACTGAGAATAAAGATTGAAGATTTTTCCCTTAATCTGAATTCCTGACTCTGACTGATTTTAAATACGTGGTCATCACACCTCTGGTCTACCTTCCTTGGCTGCATCATACCCACATTAAACAATGTTCAACTAGAGCTTGTGTGAAGGAAGAGCTCAGATTTCTGGAAAATAATAAATGACAGAGTTTGACTCTGAACTCTGAGTCCATGGTACACTATGGATACTAAATTTGAACTTGGACTTAGGAAACCTTAGCTTCAAAATTTGTCTCTGATAACTAATCTATGCCTCAATTTCTCCATCTGTCAAATGAGGGAGTTAGACTAAATCAGGGATTTGTGTGTGTGTGTGTGTGTGTGTGTGTGTGTGTGAGACCCATTTGTCAAGTCACCTTCTTGGACTCCTGGTTAGAATAATGTTATTCAAGGTTCTGCAAGAGTAAATGTTGAAAACTATCTTTGCATGTATTTTGCAAAATAAAAAATCTATTATACAAAAGAGAAAAAAGAATAATGTTCTAATAATGCATAAAATAAAATATATGGAGTTACAAAGAAAATCAGTTATATTCAAATAGTTATCAAAATGTTAACAACAAAACAAAAGATCATAGACCCAGTATTCAAAAATCTTGCTCCAGGTGGTATAATAGTTATCAAAATATTAACAATAAAACAAAAGATCACAGACCTGGTGTTCAGAAACTTTGCTCCAGTGCTATAATAGGGAGTCTTTGCCCTGCCTCAACTCAAACATCCTTCCCTAAGCTCTGGATTCCATCTAGAATTAATCACAATTAAACCCTGAACAAGCTGAGAAAATTTATCCACTCCTCTGCCTAGCTGGATTTCCTCAAAGATATTAATCAGTTCAAATAGGACTAGGTGGCCACACACAGGCAAATAACACCTTCTCGTGTTTCCTTTGCTTTATAAGGAGGCCCTGATCCAGCTATGGGAGAAAGGTTATGTATGGAACAAGTCTAGCATTGAAGGCTGGGAAAGGGATTTACTCCTCTCAGGTAATAATAATACAACACTCTGAAAACTTGGCAGCTTCCCCCTGGAGTTCTTCCAAAACCCCATAATTCTTTAGCTCTTTTTCCTTCTCTCCATTCCCTACTCCTCCCTTGGCAATTCTTAGAAAGCTGTAAGAATAAAACCCATTCCCTGGACACAGGATGGTCTTGATTTTAGCATTAATCTTTCAGAAAACCACAAAGCCCTCAATGAGGTGTGTGTGTGTGGGGGGGGGGTAGGATGAGGCACGGGATTTGGATTATAAGACCCTCAGGTTTAGAGCTGGAAAGGATTTTAGAGATCATTTTGTCAAATCTCATTTTACAGATGAGGAAACTGAGGCACTCTGCTCAGCTTCAGGGCTACAAGGCAAAATTTTTCAGTCACTTTTTAGTTGGATATGAATCACCATGACCCCATTTGGGATATTCTTGGCAGTGGTTTGCCATTTCCTTCTCCAGCTCATTTTACATGAGGAAACTGAGGCAAGCAGGGTTAAATGACTTTCCTCAGGGTTACATAGTGAGTAATCAATCTTCCTGACTCCAGGACTCTATCTTCTCTACTACCTAGCTGCCATTTTCTACAAAAGGTTTTTCCTGATTTCTCCAGTTAATAGGGTTCTACTCTTAAACTACTTCACATTTGATTTGCATATATTTTAAATTTACTTTCCCCCTATATACATATTATTTTTTCTTCCAATAGAATGTAAACTCCTTAAGGGCAGAGCCTGTTTTGTTTTTGTCTTTATATCCCTTGTGAATAGCATAGGACCTGGCATATAGTAGGTACTTAATATATGTTTATTATATTGTGCTGCTATGACACTTTCAGGATGGTTTCTAATTTCACCTTCTTCATGAAGCCTTTTTAAACATTGCAGGTCATACTGAAGGTGCCTTTCTCTGAATATGTCTAGCCATTGTACTCTTTAAGATATTTTTAAAAGGTTTGATGTTTATTTTTATTTTCATTTCCCAATTCCCTCTAGCCTCTCCCCCGCTTGTTGGGAAGGTAAGCGATACAATGCTTATTTTCTACACGAGAAGTCATGCAAAACCTCTTTCCCTATGTGTAAAATTGGACCTGTTTAACTTATATCCGATTACTAGCTCTCTGGGGGAGGGGATTGAGGGAAAAGGAGGGAGAAAAATTTGGAACACAGCTTTGTGAGGGTGAATGCTGAAAACTATCTTTGCATGTAATTTAAAAACAAAAAACTATTATCAAAAATTTAAAAAATAAAATAAATAATTTTCCATCGCAGAAAACTAAAAAACATATTTCTATAGTCCTATTGCTCTCCCTCCAAAAAATAAAGAGAAAAAATACATATTTCCATCTAACAATTGTATTTTTTTTTTTTTTTTGGCTAAGGTAACTGGGATTAAGTGACTTGCCCAGGGTCACACAGTTAGGATATGTTAAGTCTTTGAGACAAGATTTGAACTCAGGTCCTCCTGACTTCAGAACTGGAGCTCTATCTACCTAACAATTGTATTCAGTTTATTCATTTACTTAGTGAAAGGCTCAGAAGGCTGAGGATTCCTAGAACCAGGAAAGAGAAATGCCAGAAAAATATCATAAAAAATATGGCAGCTGCTCCTTGAGCTTTTTAGCATCTCCTGCCTCCTTCCCCCATCAGCGATCCCAAAGCTTGGTGGGAGCAGCCCGCTAAAGAGGGCACTGCCCAGGGCAGTTGTAAACGCCAGGAGGCACCAACAGGGCGGTTGGAGAAGGTGCTCAGGGGAAGTGGGTCACGACGAGGTGCCCAGATTCACGGCGCTTTCCTGATCTTGCTCTGCCCTCTTGCGGATTGTCCTGGCATAAGAGCTTTTTACAACTATCTCACAACCACCGTATGAGGGAGGTGCTATCATTATTCCCATTTTTTAGTTGAATAAACCGAGGCTTGCCCGGGGTCACACAGCCAGTGAGTATCTGAGGCTGGCTTTGACCTTGAGTTTTCCTGACTTCTGGCCCACGGCTGCCACCAGCTTCTTCTCCTCCTTCTTATATTTCCTCTTGGAACTGGTTGAGAGCTTGTTAGACATGTATATCATATCCCTCCTGTTAAACTGCAAGTTTCTTTGATTATAAAAAGGAATTGTGTATCATTTTTCTTCTCTATATTCTCAGGATCTCAGTATACAGTGTATATAGATAGATAGATATAGATACAGTATATATCTTAGTATCTGCTTATAAATGACTCTTAATTTTAAAAAATCTAATATTTTGAATTTACACATGCATCAAAAACATCAAAAACCAAAAAGGATTCTTTCTATATAAAATTATTAATTGATTTCCATTTCATACCGATCAACTTTTTAAAAAGTATGTGTTCTATGTTATTTTCAAAACTGCCCTGTTTTTTCCTTTTTTCTGAACTTTTCTCTCCTGTTCTTGATGTGTTACAATGTCCCCTCCTCTCTTTAATCACCATTGGCTCCCCTCTTCTCACAATAACCATTTCCAACTAAAAACTGAAATAGAAGAAAGAACCTCTGTGAAACAAATGAGTTTAGTCAAGGAAAATGGAGTGTCCATGTCCAAAAATGTATGTTTCTTACAGCATCTTGATGTCCATCGCATCTCTGTCAGGATGATTGGTTATCATACTGATAAGAATTCTAAAGCCTTTTGATTTTTTTTTCCCCAAAATTGTTTTTCTTTACAATTTTGCTACCTTTGTGTCAATTATTTTCTTGGTTTAGCTCACTTTACCCAAGGATTCTGTGAAGTTGTCACGTGTAATTTCTCATAGTACAATAATATTCTGTCACATAAATAGGTCACAGTTTGTTCAGTCATCCTTTAATTGCCAGAGACAATCTAAGGCACTCTCTTATATTTTCTTTGTTTTTCTTCCCTCCTCCCTCTAAGCGTTTTAATCCTCCATCAGGAGGATTTATATACATACATACATACATATATATAAATAGCCTTTAAAAAAAAATTATGGTTTTAAGACAGCTCAATGATTCTAAAATTATATCTTTTTGTCTTGTTTTCCGGATGACTATATATTTCCTTTTTTTTTTTTTTTTCAGTCTTTTGATTTTGCTTTTGAGTTTCTTCCTGCCTTTCTGTATATTCTACCTCTAATTTGGGGAGATTCCATTTTTTGGATGTTTACCAGTTTCTAAGCTACTTATTGACTTTTTGATTCTTTCCTCCAGAGTGTTTATTTTATTTTTTATATCTTGTTTCATTTCTTATAGATATTCATGCAGTGCCTGTGAAAATTCTTTGTTCCCTTTGTCAACAAGCATTTATTAATACTAATGTTTGTCAGACACCGTACCAAGTGTTGAGGTTATTTGCCCTTTATATCTGGGAAACTCTAGAGTCCAGTGGAAAGAGAATAAGGTGACAATTGGGGGATCTGGGGTTCTAGATGGACTCAGCTGCCAGCAAAGTACTCGATTCCATCCTTTCCCCAAGACCCATAAAAACCCAGGCCGTAAACACGACCATGTAGACCCAGCAAAAGGCTTTTTCATCTAATCCACAAGGACATGGAGGGAAGGAGGTTCCACACACCGGGCTAGAAAGAACACAAACATCCATCAATAGATCATAAAAATTCATCTTTATAGTTGAATCAAGGACCTCCTTGTCCGTAATCCTGGGATTCTGCCACCTTAGAGTGTGAATTAAACAGAGGACACTCAAAACTTGTCCATGTAAATAAGTCTACTGTAGAGTTCTGCCTGATCTGTACATTCTGAGGAAAACAGCATCCTCATGGCGAATTTTGCTGTTTATCTGTTCTTGCCAAAAGCATAAGGAAACTGGGGAATGGATCATATCCTGAGAACATCTTGGCTGAAAAGTCCTAACTCAACACAGGTCAGTTTGGCTTTCCCCCGCTTTTTCCTTAGAACGAAGCTCTGAGGAACTTCCTATTCTTCTTCTATTGGTTCAAAACCAAAGAAGGAAATGCCCTCCCAACAGTTCCAGGCTGGTTGTGTTTTAAAGCAAATCCCTTCTCTTTGGGCCCAAAATCTCACTATAAAATGGAGGTACCATACCTGGGGCAGTGAGATCTCAAAAACAAGGAAAAGCACTTGGATGGATCTAAGAGTTCCCCAGAGGACTGACCTTGATAGTGTTATCAAAAACCCCAAATTGGGGGGGACCTTTTTGGTAAGTTCCACCAGAGCAGAACTGTAAGGAATTACAAAGAATTGTAAGTAACTTAATGTGGAAGTGGTGAAATATATTGTGGCCTATTGTTGTAATGAAATAATGGCACTGACCAATAAACATGAGGCTATATGGGGAAAAAAGCTTCTCTGCTATAATGAAAAAGTGAGGAAAAAGCCCCAAAATGTAAGAATGGAATATACACAACACAATCATGTTAAGAGGAAAAATCAATGAGGAATATTCAGTGGATTGCAAAACTGAAGAGTTGGTTATATTTCATGCACTGGAGCAGATCCATCTTAAAGAAAATAGTTCCTAAGGAAGTTTTGTTGGTGGGAGTGATGGTGACAGTGATGGTTGTTTTTAATAAACATCTGTCATCCTTAACGAGTACTGGCATGGTTTCAGAATGATCTGCTGGGTTAATGAGCCTTCAAATTCTATTGTGAGAAAGGTGAGAGGCTGCCTGGTGGCCATGAAATTTCAGACCCGATTCTAGCACCACCAGGGGCTTCTTATAACAGGCACTTAGATGGCTGCGTGCTTCCCTGATTCTGATTTCCCATTTATTTCTCTTCATTTGGGTTGTTTATGGCATAAGAAATGTTCAGGACCTGAGCACTGGCTCAGTCCCGCAGGGTCAGACCGGAGCTTGAGGGCCCTGGCGCACGCTGCCATGGCACATGGGTCGTACCCGAGGCTCCGCCAGAGGGTCCAAGACTTTACCCACCCTGATGCATCTGATGTTTGCTCAGGGGGGATTTCTGTACTCAGAAAAGTGAAAGCTGAGATGGAATGAACAGGTTGCACCCAGCTAGCACCTGTTACTGGGGTGGGGAGTTCCTGCCTGCCATTCAAGAAGTCCTCATTTTATTTTGGCATTCAAGGCCCCAAGCTTTCTTGTCTGTCCCTCCTCCCTCCAAATTTGCCAGATTGGTCTCTCTCTTCCACTCATACCATGCACCTTCTTCCCTGGAGGAATCTTAGAAATCATCTTGTCATAAGATCATAGAACTGAGTTAGAGGAGACCTTGGAGGCCAAATAATTTAATCCCATTTTTTGCAGATGAAGACACCGAGATCCAGGGAGGCACTAACTCTATAATTTATAAATTTATCATTTTTTGTAGTGAGAAATTAACTGATAATTGACTTGAAAAATTTGTAAACTTTGATCAAAATTATTTAAGAGAAATTATTTCATAAAAAATATCCAGGTACCCAGAGATCCTAAATAGCTTGTGCCACAATAAAAGTATAACTTTTCTAGATCCACGTTAGACATCAAGGGCTCTCAGCCATTCTTTCCTTACAAGCCCTGAAGATCCCAAGGAGATCATTCTGAAGCAGCCTGGTTAGATTGAAGCAGCCTGATTAGATTGGGGCCATTCTCCCACAAAAAGGGTAATGCAGAACCAGGCAAACTGACTGATGAAGCCCTAAAGTAACCCTTACACCTCATAGGAATTGAATCTATTAAGTGTATATTTGGCTTAATACTTGATTTGTATATTTAATGGGTTTATTTACAGCTTTTTGTGAAGGTCTGCAAATTTTGGCAAAGCCCAACGTTTGGGGTCTACTTGGGCCACCCTATGATACTAGAAGAGCTGACAGTCATGAAAAATACGGCATATTATATGAATCGGGACTTGGAGACCTCCAGGCAGCTGTGTCACAATGGGTACATGTCCTTCTGCCTGATACACTCAACCCGTGCTTCTTGGTTATATCTTCAGGTTGATTTTCTGTAAACAAGTACTGCCTTTTCTTTAAATCTAAACACTTGAAAATGAGTGTAAGTTCTGAATTTCTATCTTCTACAGTTATGTGTAATTAATCCAAGTAATTATCCACAATCACTGAATCAGTATTCTGTCACAGTATGGGAGACACAAACAATAAAAAGCTGAGATCAGGAATTCACTTTGAAAAATAACATTTATTCAGTCCACCTCAATCCCAAATCCTATAACTTCTCCGCTGGAGAAGCAAGGACTTGCCTCAGACCCCAGAGGCCCTACAAGGTCAGGAGTCACTCAGTAGGGTCTGTACTCCCCATTCTGGACTTGGTAGTGTGTTGAGAAGGAGGCTGAAGTGAAATGGGCCTGCTGGCTAAACTTCACTTAGCCTCTCCGCTAACTCCGTTACAAATTAACCAGTTTTCTTCCAAGTTGAGGTTTTATTAAACTACAAAAATATACCAGAAGTCATTCATATTTGAAACAGTTAAGGAATACGATTTGATTCCAGCAATGCTCCAATATATACACTAGACTCTGTATTTGCACAATGGGTAGAAATGTGAGCTCTTCCATGGAACTTTGATAAAAAAAAAAATTCACTGTACAAAAGCCAAGAGTGATCTGAATTCACAAATATAGAATAAATTATTTTTTTCTCATAAAACAATTTATTTTTTGAACTTTTTCCTCTTCAGAGCCTTCCATTCACCTTCCTGGGTAGCCAGGCTACCAAAAAGTTGTTTCACTTTTCGTTTTCGTTCAGAATCCCTATAAAATCAAAATGTAAGGTAAGATCGATGTACAAATAAGACCAAGAGATAAAACATATAAGATGCATACATACATCAAGTGATTTTGATTTTATTTCTGTAATTCTACCTCAATAACAATTTAAGTCTAAGCTTGTACACAATAGGTAGTCGATAGAATTATCAAAATTTGAATACTTTAGACCTAGAGTAGTAAGGGATCTCAGAAGTCCAATAGACCGACCCTCTGCTGTAGTCTTTCTGCAACATCACCATTATATAGCCTAGACTCCCAAACTCTCGCAACACAAGACATTTCTTTTTATGACATTTTCTGCCACAGCTGCTCCACACTTTAAGTCCTCGACACTAGGGGTGTTAAACTCAGAGACAGGATAAAGATCTCTGCAAGTTGCAGAGTGAATGCAGTTTTAAAATGTAACATTACCCATGTCTTAATGTATTTTTATTTATCTTGTTAACTATTTCCCCCTAACTACACTTTCATCTGGTTCAGGTTACCCTTTCCCTAAAAGGCTGCAGGCTACATGGGGCAGTTTGGGGGGGGGGGTCCTCTCCTGGCAACAGAACCACTTTCTTCTGTAAGGAAGGGGGCTGGCTACCAGGAGCCTCCTTTCCCCCAGGCCACACCTCACAGTGCCTGGGCCCCTTCCTCTGGTTTCTGAGGCGGATGGCCCTCCCTGGATCACCTTCCCCAAGGCAGCTGGTCATTTCGTGGCTGTTTCCTCATCTTCCTCCCTCTGCAGCTCTGGCCAGTGATGACCAAGCTGCCATCTTGAATACTCTCCCCCTTTTTCCTCCTCAGCCTTCTCCTTCCACATCACTTTTGCTCCCCTGGCACCTCCAGGGTTCGATGGCTGTCTTTACGCAGACGACTCCCACCTACACACTCACCCCCATCACCTTTCTCTAGACCTCTGGTTCCCAATGCCAACTGATGGCTCTCTCTCTCTCGCTCCTCCTGGACATGCCTTGTCAGCCCATCTCTCCCCATATCCCCAAAGCAGTGGCTTTGTCTCTCCGATCGGGTCTCCACAGCATACACTGCCCTTCTCCTTTCACACAGGTGGCCATCACTACGTCAGGCTTTCGCCTCTCTCCTTTGCACTACTGAAAAGCCTCTGACTTGGGATGCCGGTTTCTAGCTTTTTACCTCTACTTAGCTGCCAAATTAATTTTCCTAAAGTGCAGGCAACATCTCCCCCTGAACACTTCCAGCAGCTCCCTCTGGACACTAGGATAAGCTATAAGCCTCTTTTGTAAAGTCCTTCACAACGCAGAAAGCTGATTTTTTCAGGCTTATTTCATATTACTTTTCTTAGGAATTCAACTTTCAGGCAAACTGAGCCATCAGGTATTCACACTGACAGCCCCCGGAACCAAGACCTCCAACTTCAGACTCTCTTGTCCCCTCGGACGCCCTGTGCAAAGCCCTCCCCGATCCTCAGCTGACAAGAGCTCTCTCTCCATGTTACTGTCTAGTCACTCATCTGCCCGACATTGAGTCTCCTCGACGATTTACTTTTTTCAGGACACAAACTGTTTTCAGTCTTTTTATCCTTTTGCTCAGCCTGGTGCCTTTTACAAGAGGGTCCTTAAAAAAGTGCTTACCTCAATTGCTATTTCTGCCTCCCTCTCTCCATTCCCTCAATTCTGTCTCAGAGTGACAAGACTTCAAGTCTTATTATTATCCATATTGATGAAAATGCCAAGTAAAAACCACGCCAAAACACACAAGATTACCTTTCCATGATTTCTGTAAGTTGCATCCTCGCCAGGAACTGATTATCTTTGCGAATTTCACGGACAGCTCCTTTAAATTCACGTTTGTGCTTATGAATTAATCTCTTCCTTTCTTGCTCCTCCTTACTGCTCCCTTGCTTTCTTCCGAACTCGAGGCTGGAATCGGAAAAGCTGGCGTTAGGTAAGTGGAGGCCACACGACAGGTTCCCCAGAGGTCTGCTCCAGACCTTTGTCCCGGGCCAGCAGTAGCAGCTTTTTGCCCAGGGTCGAGCTCAGAATACAGATACCCATAAAGTCCCTAGGTCAGTCTGAGAGTGTCACGGGAGTCTCAGAATAGCAAACTAAGAGGGGGAACTTCTTTTATCACCACTGCTACCACACATCATACACTTCAGAATGGCAAAAGCTGTTTTATTCAATTTACTCATTAAATTTATTATTGTTTCTACTGCTCTCACGCCCAACAGCACTCAACACTCATTCAGGCAATCCATGTTTATGGAATCAACAGATGGATCCATGAAGGAAGCCCTGTTCTGGGGTCCACAGGCTCAGACCGACACCAGGAGACATTCCCATACTTACACTTTCACCACTTTAGGCGTGAATAACTTCAACGGCACTGGCTTGCTCTTTTCACACACTAGAGGCTGATAATTTTTGTCTTGGTTTTCCATTTCTTGTAATATGCTCTGGCACAGCTCCTACAAACACAAGGGAGCTTGTTTCACAAGATCAACTACTTTCTGTTGACTTCTTTTCTCCTCCGGTGACTGTGACCCCCCGATTAAGACCTCCCTGCTTCAGTCACGGAAATTCTGCAGATGCGGGCATTCACCCCGCTGACACAGAGCCGGAAGCCCCCAACTCACTAAGTCACCATTGGGAGCCTGCCACAGCTATAGAACTCCTCCCACTATGCCCAACCCCCAACGTAGAGACCTGGTCCTCCCAGAAGTCACAACACGGGCCTGCCAGCACAGCCTTTGAAGACCCCACATTTCCAGGGATCTGGCGAGGCCCAGTGGAGGCCAGGAAGTGGAGACCAGTGAAGGAGGCCAGGACCCACAAATGGTGAGTGAGGAGAAGCCTGACATGGGAGAAAGTTGCTTTCTTATTAACTGGCCATGTGATTCCAAGCAGGTCAAACCCTCTTCAGCTCTGCTTGGTCACCCTGATGACTCTCATTCCTGCGGTGTTTTCAGTCTATAAGGGAAGGCTTTCTTGGGGCCACTTCAAGTAACTTTTAAAGGGACTGTCCCAGAGCACTCTGCCCTGCCCTCTGCTTGTAAAGCTCTCCATGGCAGGCAGATGGAGGCCCCCCGGAGCCAGCAAGGCCTGTGGGGAAGCAGTCTCTCCCTCCTTGCCTTTCCCTTCTCCTTGTTTCTTACTCCAGGCTAGGAAGCCCCCAAGCTCTGAGGAGGCAGGCAGGGGCCTTGGGGCTGGGCTGGCTCTTCAGCCTCCCGTTCCCAAAGGCCCGTCTCCCACCACCCTTGTCCTGCCCATGGCCACGGCCTCTGGGTTCCTCTTTCACCAGTCATGTCAGAGGAGGGAACTCGAGCTCCCCAGTGTTTCTGAAGTCTTTTCAGAAGCTGGTCACTGGCCACCCAACAAAGCTGCCCTGGGCCTCCTCCTCCCCACACCTGCTCTTACTCAGACTCCCCTTTCCAGCACTAGCCAGCCTCTGGGAAGTAGGGCACTGATGGACCCTGGGCCTGGACTAAAGAAGGCCCGAGTCTGAATCCTGCCTGACACCAACTAGCTGAGAACTCTGGGGAAAATCATTTGG
The DNA here is from genome assembly GCF_016432865.1 of Antechinus flavipes. NCBI lineage: Eukaryota > Metazoa > Chordata > Mammalia > Dasyuromorphia > Dasyuridae > Antechinus > Antechinus flavipes. The sequence continues at coordinate 193,908,946 of NC_067403.1, read as the reverse complement.
CCTTGCTCAGCCTCAGTTTCTTCATCCACAAAATGGGGATAAACAGCACCTTCCTCTCTAGGTGGGCACAAGCCAAGGAAGTAACATGCTGACAAACCTTAAAGTGCCTCTCGGATGCTCATTGTTATTAGATTGTCCAACCAGCTCAGGACCATTTATGATGCATTTACCACACAGTGGCCACTGGGCTCAGGGATGCCTCCCTCTGCTCCTGCCCAATCATATCCTTCACTTTATGCTATTCCCAGAAGGCCATCCTCCTCTCTTGACCTGTCATCACTTTCCTAAGCATTTTCTAAAACAGAACTCCAGCCCCTAACCAATTGGAATAATAATAAAGTGATAACTTTATCTTGCAATTCTTGATTGCATTCAATGATTGGGGGGGAGAAAAGAGAGGGGAGAGGCGAGGCAATTGGGATTAAGTGACTTGCCCAGGGTCACACAATTAGGAAGGGTCAAGTGGCTGAAGCTGGGTTTGAATTCGGGTCCTCTGACTCCTGAGCTGGTACTCTATCCAGGGGTCCTCAAACTTTTTAAATAGGGAGCCAGTTCACTGTCCCTCAGACTGTTGGAAGGCTGGACTATAGTAAAAACAAAAACTTTGTTTTGTGGGCCTTTAAATAAAGAACCTTCATAGCCCTGGATGAAGGGGATAAACGTCCTCAGCTGCCACATCTGGCCCGCGGGCCGCAGTTTGAGGACCCCTGCTCTATCCACTGGGCTACTCAGGTATCCCTAAAACATATTCCTGAAACTCTGTTAACAATCTATGGTCAGATCCTTCTGTTACATTGTTAAGCTCCAAAACAACAGGGATCATAGATTAGATCTTATTTAAATTCTGTATATTCTTCAAGACAATAGTGCTTTGCAAAAAGCAGATATTTAATAAATAAATGCAGAACTGAATTTTCAATCTCCGCTCTTAGTCAATCCAGTCCTTCCTTCTCTCTGTTGCTGCCTGTGAAGGAAACCAGACTGGGGCTGGGAGCAGGGTGGAGAAATATTAAGAGGGAACCCAATGAGAAATTGGATGGCCAACATTAGTTCATCTGTGTACTGTCTGTCTGTCCCAAATGGGAATAAATCAGCTAAACACTATTCATATAAGTATCGACGGCTCAAAGTGTCACAAACCAAGAAAAGTCTCCTTCACTGCAAGAGCCAAGAAAGCTTCAATAAATGACCTTGCCAATGCAGTTCTTTAACAATTTAAAACTTCTTCAAGAAAGAAGTAATTTCAGGAATTCTTCTCAATGATTTCAAGTCATCTGTGCAAAATCTATAAGCAATGAAAAATAAAGATTTTCCCAAACATAAACTCAAGCTCACTACTACCTCGTAATGCATTTTTACACCTTTGAGAAGATATTTGTGATTAAATCATATCAAAGAAAAACATGGAATTCCAGAAGTTAAGAGTCTATGAGTTGTCCTGGATAGTTACTGGGATCCCTTCCAAAACTCAAATTCTCTGATTCTGTGGTTGATAAAGCCATTTGTCTCCTCTTGGCCTCTCAGACCAAACCCACTGTTATCCTTTAAGCTCTCAGGGAACACAAGTGGTATAGCAGGAAGAGTATCAGTTCTTGAGGTAGATGCCTCAGATTCAAATCCTCCCTCTAATACTACCTAGGCAGGTCATTTAACTTCTTTGACCTTTAGTTTTCTCCTCTGTAGGAAGGAACCTCTTAAGCTCCTTCCGCTCCCTGATTCCAACATTGTACTCACTTGCAGCTCTCTGGGATAGCCATACTCTGGAACATGCTCTGTAAGGAGGACTCTGATGGGTTTCATGATTTCAGGAAAGGAGGGTAGTGTACTGTACATAGTTAAGCACCGTTTAATGAGATTTAAACACACAGATACACAGGATAATCTGCAAAAGAATCACACATTCAGATTTAATAATTCTGACAAACCTGGTTTCACCATGTCAGAGAAATCAGTGGCCCCAATGAAAAATGAACTTTAATGATGATTCTGAAAATTGTTACTATAATTATGGAAAGCCCAGATAATTCCAGTGAGTCACTTTGAAAATTTCTATGCCTTCTGCATGGAATCAGCAGCAGCTTGCCCTATTAAAACAGATTAAATCAATACTAAGACATATGTGTCGAGGAGTTAAGAATAGACATTATCTGGAAAACTTTACATAGACCTTCAAATAAGAAGAAAAAGATATGGAAAAACACAATTAACCTGAAAAAATGTGCACTAGTTTCTGTTTCCAGTCAGAGAGATAAGCTTCAGGCTTAAACAAAGTATCTTAGGAAGAAAGTCTCTTTCTCTCTCTATTTTTTTTGAGAAGTGATACTACTACCTGAGAAGCTTAGGAAGGGTTTCAAAATCACAAAGTGAGAGAGAGCCCCAAAGTGCACCTATCTATATGTGTTTGCAGGAGGGCCATTGTGGCAAATTATCTAAAATCAAAAAGGTTCATCAACCAAACAGCCTCTGCTGACACATCTGCCAGCTTTTTCCATACTCAGTGATGCCCATTGAAGGCAGTGGGCCTGAAGGCAAGTATCCACTTTCAGACAAGTCAATATTTGCTCATAGCTGGGTGCTGAGGTGCCAGATAATGCAAGTAGTTAAAGCCAAGTAAATGTCTGCACTACAACAGATGGAGGAAGAGACAGATACCCCAAAGCAGCACAGGAGCCTCAGGAAGGACAAAGCCTCCAACTCGCCATCAGAGAGACCGGGGGTGAGGAGACGCACATAGGCTATATAACCATGGACTAGTCACTCAACTGCTCTGGGTCTCAATTTCCCAATCTATAAAATGGGAAAAGCAACGTATGAATTACCCTCCTTCTTCATCAATAAGTCTGCCAGGTTTCCACTCCAAGCTTTTCAGTTTTTTTCATACTGTCTGAAAACTCCTTGAGGGCAGGACTGCCCTTTTTGTCTGTGCCTAGGCACAGTGCCCAGCTGTCAGTGTTTAATATATGTTTACTGACTAGAGTGGAACTACCTTCCCCAGAGGATTGCTATAAAAAAAAAGTATGATGGGAATAACTGCTTACAAAGCAGGACGAGCTGCCCAACACCTGCAAACAAAGACAACAAACAAAACAAACAAAACAAAGACAAGCCTCTAGCTCACAACCCCCACCCTAACTGGGCAGTTAATTTTTCTCTTCCAGCTCCCCACTGACCCTGTTGCACAGACCTGATGTGATTGGTTTCTGTTTCACTGCTTTCCTTTAAGGTATTCACTCTGCTGAGCGGGAGGCCTCTCTTGGGCCACGTGTCCATATCGTCCTTACTGGAAACCAGGAGCAGTTCCGAATTTCTTCCCAGTGGTTTGAAAGGATGCACCAGAATATAACCTACACATCAAGGTGAAAAAGTGACATGAAGAACTGTAAACAAGAGTGGATATAAAGAGTCAAAATCCTAAATTCTAAATACAGGGCCTACAATAATTTCAAGGAAACACAACTAGAGACCATGAGTGGAAGCTGATATCTCCATGAAGCAAAAGCAGCAGACCCACCAGAGGCTTCTGAGAGCTGCTGTCACATGGGCACCCACGAGACTGAAAGAACCAGGAATTAAGGCCTGTTGCTAGAACTAGAAGGCCTTTGCCTTCCTCGGCACTAGATAAAACAGAGCAAAGTAATATGAGATAATGGAGACGGCTTGGCAGTGGCCACATGGTTTGCACTATTAAGAGCTAGAAGGGATTTTAAGAGTCCATCCATCCAAATGCTCTTCTACAGATAAGGAAACTAATTATAAGACAAACAATCCTATGAAGTCAGAAGACAATGAATCCAAAACCAGGCAGATGCTTCCCAGCTGTGTGACTAAAACTCTGAATTTCAGTACTGCATCTTCATCTTTAAGACAGATACTAAAAACAGAGTATTAGGAGAAATGGTGAGGTGCCCAAATTCCCTGCAAACCCCTCAGTGCTTCAATTAAAAAAAGAATTAGGAGAATGAACAGAACACCCCTCCAATCCAGCTGAGGTATACAGAAGACAGCTGGAATTCTACAAAAGTCCACAAGTAGACAAGTCCAGGATAGGTGGCAACATAGTACAGAACACCACCAAAGTGTCTGGAGAAAGGTCCCTTCTTGGAGCCCAGAACAGCGTGGTCCCAAATGTGGAGACTTGAGAAGAGCCCTGAGAGGCAGGGACAAGAGTTGAATCCTAATGAAAAGAGAGAGAGAAGGGTCTTTTGGGATTCAGGCAGAGTACAGCCTGAGGGCGAGCCCCCAGGCATTGTCAGAAGGGCCCAGCCTTTGGGGTGGGGGTATCCTGGGAGTTCCCACAACAACGAGAGAAAAAGACATCCAGGCAACTACAGGCCAACTCGGCATTCAGGCAACCTAGCAATGAAGCACCGAAGCAGACCAAGTTAAATAAATCCTAATCTAAGGTTAGGCTGGGGTCCCTTTTCTCCCTGCTCCAGCCCCAGTCTAGACACTGAGGTGGCAAGCTAGCCAAGAAGTAAATTCCTTGGACTGAGACAGGCATAGGGGATAAATCCCAAGGAAGAGAGCAACTCCATAAGCCCAAGTGGAGTCTTGAGAAGGAAAAATAAAGAATGTTCTGAATGCAATACTTAACAACAGTAGCTGGAAGAGATCAAATCAGATTTAAAATGGAACTGCTAAGGTTGAAAGAATGTCAGAGAAGTAAAACCTTAGAACAGACAATGAGAAACCTTTCCCAAGAATGGAATTCTCTGAACTGGTTAAACAATGGACTATTTATAAAAAAGCAAGCTTGTCTAAAAATTTTAATTTTCAAGATATTATATCTACAGAATCAGTTCAAATGTAGAAGATTGAAAGCCATGCCCCCAGTGAACAAAATGCAGAAGGAAAGAAATAAGCATTGTCCCCCCTACGTGACAGGCAATGTGCTAATAATCCCTTTTCAAATATTATTTCATGTAATCCTTTCAACAACTCTGCAAAGTAAGTGCTACCACCATCACCAATTTAAAGTTGAACAAACTGGAAAACAAAGAGCTATCAGACTGTGCATACCCTTTGACCCAGTAATGTATCCCAAAGAGATCTTAAAGGAGGGAAAAGGACCCACATGTGCAAAAATGTTTGTAGCAGCCCTTTTTGTAGTGGCAAGAAACTGGAAATTGAAGGGATGCCCATCAGTTGAAGAATGGCTGGAGTTATGGTATATGAATGTTGTGGAATATAACTGTTCTGTAAGAAAAAACCAGCAGGAGGATTTCAGAGAGGTCTGGAGAGACTGACATGAACCGATGCTGAAAGAGATGAGCAGAACTAGGAGATCATTATACATGGCAACAACAAGATTATACGATGATCAATTCTGATGGACATGCTCTCTTAAACAATGAGATGATTCAAACTAGTTCCAATTGTTCAATGATGAAGAGAGCTATCTATACCCAGGGAGAGACCTGTGGAAACGAAATGTAGGCCACCACATAGTATTTTTACCTTTTTTGTTTGCTTGGTTTTTTTTTATCTTTCTCATTTCCCCCCCTTTCTGATCTGATTTTTCTTGTGCTGTATGATAAATGTTGAAATATCTTTAGAAGAACTGAACATGTTTAACATATATTGGATTACTTGCTGTCTAGGGAAAGGGATGGGAAGAAGGGAGGGAGAAAAATCTGGAGCACAAGGTTTTAAAGGAGTGAATGCTAAAAACTATCTTTGCATGTATTTTGAAAAGTAAAAAACTATTGCTATTAAAAACAACAACAAACAATTAATAATAAACTTTTCCCCCTGATTTGGAAACAAAAAAGAACCTGAGGAAAAAAAAAAAAAGTCATTTGTTAAATGACTTGCCCAAGCTCACATAGCTAGTAAGTGTCTGAAACCAAGGTCTTTCTAACTCATGAGAAATGCTTTAATTTGCATTTCTACAATTATTAGAAATCTGGAATGTTTTTCACAAGGTTATTGATAGCTTGGATTTCTTCATTTGAGAACTGCTGCTCATTTTTGGTTAGGTAGCAAATTAAAGCAATCCTGAAGTTCAATCCCACACCCACCAAAGACGGCAAAGATGGCCAATATTGGTCAGGCTATGGCCCCCGCGTGCCCTTGTTGTTGAGCTTGGTCCAGTCTTGGAATATGCTCCAACAATTACAAACTGTTCATGCTCTTTGACTTAGCTAAATCATGACTATGTCTATACCCCAAAGAGATCAAAGAAAATAAAATGACTGACAAAAACAAGCATATTTTTATTAGCAACAAAAAAACTGGAAACTTAGGGTGGTGCTCTACCTCCCAAGAAACAGCTAAATATACACTAAGAACAGCATTATTGTGTTATTATGAAATGATGAAATGTATAATTTCAGAGGAAACCAGGGAGAATTCTATGAACTTAAAGTGAACAGAAGTTTATTAAAAAAAAAAAAGACATCAAAAAGAAAAGCAATTCTAAAAGATTTTAGAAGTCTGGTCTATATAATGATAATTGGAAATTTTAAACTATGACATGCCATCCAAACACCTCCTGTCAGAGAAGAGAAAGACTTAAAATGAAAAATGAGACATATATTTTTAGACAGTGACAATAGCAGGAGAGAGAATAAATGCTTGTAAAAATAAATACAAGTTAGTTAAAAAAAATTAATTTAGTTCCTTGAGTCTAATCTCATTATTTCATTGATGAAATAACTGAGGCCAGGGTAAAAAGAGACATGCCCTAAATCACAAAGCCAGGTAAAGCCAGAAACAAACCCATGCTGCTTGACTTCAAACCTAGTATTCTTTCTAAAACAATTGACTAAAATGTGAAAAGGAAAATTGGGGAATGGACCCAAGCGTTACTTGGAAAATAGGAGCCCACTATGCTGACACAGGAAAGAAACTAAGAGTCCCTTTGTAATAACTGTATTGGAAATTGTATCAATTCAAAGTATAATTTAGAAAACAAAATTAAAACGCCAACAGACATTTCAAAATAATAACATTAGATTTTAACTAATTTTGATTAATTAAGAAGAGACAGGATTTTACTCATTGCCTCAAAGAAACTCACCTGGAGTATCTTTGTTGGGAGTTGCTATGTGAAGCACTCCAGCAAGGAAGTTAATAAGTTCAGGTACAAACCTCTGGGACAAGGATACATATTCCAGGAATAAGCAGCACACAAACAGTCCTTTAACAACATCTTGGAGTGATGTGACAGGGCACTAATAAAAGAGTATATTAAAAAGGTCTGAGTCACTATTTTATCTCTAGAAATTGTCAGTAATAGGTTTGCTCAATTTCTAAAGTCAGTGTATAGGTCATTTATAAACCACTTTTTAAAAATTTCAGGTAAAGTTTACAACAGCAGATCCTTACTACATAGTTAATATGTTAAATGGGCTAATAATATTGGTACTTCAGTTTGCAACGAAAAATGTCTTGTTTTAGCTACTGAAGCCAACAGAGGGAAGCAAAACAAAACAAGATAACCTAGACATTATCGACTTATAATGATCTTTTTTGAAGATCACTCTTTAATCTCCAATTGTTCATTTTAGTTTTTCCAACTCGGGTCACAGGACTGTCTGGAAAACAGAATGTCAAGGACTGAGCCTGAAATGAAACATTATCCTGATGTCAGCTATATCACCTAATAAATGGCTGTGGTCCTTTCAGGCTTTCAAAGGCTATCTTCTCTTACAGATGACTGACTATAGCTGGCAGATAGGATTCTTAACAGTTGATTATAATAAGGAATGGGCAGTAAAACCTCATTTATTAGTAAATGAAATATGATATTTTGACTACTTTGGGGTATACTTTAAAAAAAATGATATATGGCAAAATGAAAATTAAACAGTTCATGACATACCTTAGTGAGAATTTGACTCATACACACTAGTGCAGGTGTTACTACTGGATGCCAGAAGTCAGAAGTCGGAAATAATATTCCAGTAATTTTCAAATAAATGAGCTGAAAAAGTTTTATTATTAGCAAAAGATTAGGGAAGTGGCAGAATAGTTTTGAAAAAGCCCTCAGAATTAGATAGATTGTAAAGACATAGAAAAAACTGGCAGAAAACTGACTAAATACACCCATGGATCTAATATGAATATTTCCAAAGGTTTTATAATAAATTTAGATACACTACTTCTTATTAACTCTTCAGAAAAAACGCAGAGGTCCAGTCAGTAAGCATTCCTTTATCTTTATCCCATCCCCTCTACTGGCCCCTCCAAATAGCCAATTATTTTAAATAATCAGGAAGATTCATAACCAAAGAAATCGTTAATTCCTATGTGTGGGGTGAGGTATGAAATTAGAAGGGCTAAAGCTGATTAATTAATTAAATTGAAATAAATGGACTATCCAGTTTGGAAACCACATCTTGAGATTTAGTTTTCTCCTCCTTAAAACGGGGCCAATAATACTTCAGCTTTCTTCTAACAGGGTTGTTGAAAGGAAAGGATTATAAAAATTTGATAAGTTGTGGCAGAGTTGATGATTAACTGTTACAAATTCCTTTTGTTTTTAATAGGGACAGTCTATCATTAGCATTTTTAAAATAGTATATTATTTTTCCAATTACATATAAAGATGGTTTTCAACAGTAATTTTTGTGAGATTTCCCTTTCCCCACATTAGATGACAATATAGCATTAGCATTGTTAGAGATACCAGTGACATTCAAAAGAAAAAGAAGCCTCTCTTCCCTGCTTTATACTGTAGAGAATACATTTCTGATAAGAGCAGCAACAACCTGGGGCCAGGATGGCATATCTTTGCTGACAGATGCTGCTGCAGCCACTGCTACACCTGAAATCTCTTGCAGACTATGAGGCACCTCTCCTTTTTTATCCCTTACAATGACTTCGACATGGGCTATAGACTGCATTTTCTAAAATTCCAGACTTGTATATTATATTACAGAATTACAAGAATGGTCAAAAGGTACTCTTGACTAACCAAAATTTAGACTTGTTCTGTTTGGTCTAAGAGAACAGCATTAGGACCAAAAGATAACAGTAAAGGGAAACTGATTTTTGGCTCAGGTATGTAAAAATTTCTTAACAAGGGGGGAGGGTTCCCCCCTGCCCTGGAAGAATTTAGGACCAGCTGGATAGTCACATTTTAGGGAGGATGTAGATAAGATTGCTTAGTGGGGTAACCATCCAAGCTGAATCCAGTTCTTTAATTCTCTCTACCTAAGAGGCTGGATCTGGAGAAGGGAATACTTCTATTCCCTTCCTTTTCTTCTAATATATTTTTTGGTATACTTATCTCGCTGTAAGTAGGATAACTTCCAACTTTACTTAGTATTGAAGTTGCAATCGTTATTGATCACTGTCACTTTTTAGCAAAAGCTAGGGCTAACAATTTATCCCAAGTTACATGAGCATTGATAGCATCTTCAAGGGTTTGTGATGAATAAGTCAGATACTTACAGAGCCTGATAAACAAGCTCAGACTTCTAAGAAGAATAAAACCACCTCCATTCATACCTGTGGCACTTTAGTATTATCTCTTGCTCTTGTTCCCCAGCAGTTATGAAGGCACTTCCTCAGTAAAATGAAGATATTCTTATACACTATCTAACTTATTTTCCTAATTACATTCTACTATGATGCCCTATCAGAGTGGAGTGCACCCTAAATTATGATGAATTGGAGAACAAGCCTGTGGAAGCAGTGGTCGCAAAGTTGCTGGGGGAAAGCCCTTGGCAAACCTTTATTTTGGTCAAGACCTTGTATTGAGTTATGAACTCCCTGATGGTCCTACAGAAGTGATCATTATCATAATGAGTTGTTTTAAATTCTACTTGGCATCAAAATTGTTGATTTTCTATTATTTTGAGGTTCCTTTTTAATTAAAAACATTTTAGTTAATTGCTTACATATGAAAAATTCTCTCAGGTTTTACTGTACTCCATTTTTCAGATTATTCATGAGTCCCGGGGATTACATAAGTTATATTGTATTCTAATAATTAACCTTTTTGTGAAATGTAAAATAGAACTTAATGTCTAAGTTGTTGTACATTATGGGAAAAATAACCAATTTTTACTCCACAGAACATGTCACTTACCACATCTAATCCCGGAAATGATGCACGGCCTTTGATTTCAATCATTTCTTCCATCTCATGTACAACGTCTCTGAGGACAAATTTAACAGAACTGCTTGCAAATTCAGGAAACATCTGGCAAAGATTGTACAACTGCCTGTTAACCAAAAACACAAGTCATCGTTCAACTACTCCAGATAGTAAAACCAACAGAGAGAGAATCACCCCTCCCCACAAAAAAATCACCTTGTTAGGACACTTAATGAAGTACCTGCTAATTCTCATTGATTGGATTCAACATGAAACTCTTGTTAATAATTAGAAATGTGACGTCTTGGCCAAAATCACTCTGTTCATATTCTGCTAGGTTTTCGGATGATCCAGCCCAGAATTTTCCTAGTAAATCTATATTCTAGCGATGTTCTCTGTCCACTAATCTCACTAGAGGTCTTAGGGGCCAATTACTTTCCTTTTCTGGGCTGTGGCTTCTTCCTCTGTAAAATAAAAGCCCTGCATCAGATGTTCCCTAGGTTCCTTTCTTAGTCTTACAGATTCTGAATCTTTAAGGGGCAGAGATAACCCGTTACATATATGTCCACACAAAACCCTCCTTCTTTTACAATATCCTGGAAGCATTTTTGATGATTTTAAAGATGACAAAGATTCTCAGAATCTATCTGACTTAATGAAATACCATGTTTTACTTACACAATTAACTTGTCAACAGTTTTTAGATCTGGTGGGGTCTTAGTAGCCAAATCCCCAATGTACTCCAGAAGGAAGCCAAATAGTTTCTGAAATAACATCGAAAATGATATATTGAGTAGTATTAAAAGGAAAAAATTCTCATCCAATTTAAATATTATCAGTACCTCCGGCTCCTACCTAAAAAATTTGGACAGACTGGGAAGGCAAAGGAAAGGGTTCTTTGCAATTTCAAGATTCACTGATTAAACTAATAACATATTTAAGGGAAATGAAGAAAAAGTGACAACCACTGTCACACAAGTTTCCTCACTCCTGATCATAGTCACTGGAATGTAAGAGTAGCTGCAAGCAGGAAAAAAATGTAATAAAAGGACTGGAAAGGAAAGGCAGATTGTCTGTCACCTATCACACTACCTTCTCTTCCTCCTCCTTTCACCTCTGCTGCTCTCTCTCCTTTCTCTTACTCTTCCCTCAGCATCACCAAGTCACAGAATATAATCAGTTACCCAAAGCTAGACATCATCTACTCTAACTGCCTCATTTCACAGGTAACAAAGGAGGCCTGACAGGGGAAGGGCCTGCTCAAGGTGGCAGAGTTAATTGGTAGCATGGGTCCAACTTTGGGAGCCCAGGGCCTGCCTAGGACATTTTCCACAGCTTGGACTGAATCCAACCCTTTTGCTGACCCAATGGACTGAACTGAAAGCAAGCCTTGGACAGCAAAGCTGTCACCAAAGTTCTTGGCAGGAAAGATATAGAGATTGAACAGATATAAAGAATGAACATTAGCTAAAGGCTCTGACCTTCAGAAACAATCTAAGAAAGTAAAAGCAACACAAATAAAACAGTTTTGAACAATGCAAGATAGTGTGCCTAAGTGTTAAAAGTGCTACAGGAATATGCAGAAGGAGACTGAGGGAGAATTGCCCATAAGTCCTAACTGGCTGCTTTAGGATTTTGCTGATGGAGGAAATTTTCTCCTTAGATGTTTCTAATTACTACACTGAAAATTTTTTGAGAAGAGTCCTATCTTTTATGACATGTATTTTAATCTGGGAACTAGCTATTTAAGGCTGGGCAAGGTATCGTCTTCAGTTTCCTTCTCTAGAGCAGGGTAGCCTCTTAAACTTTTTGCTTGAGAAACTTTTATGTGACCCTGGGTATGTAGTTATGTAAAACAGGTACACAAATTGAACACTTACTGTTCTAATTTTGGGACTTCCACATGCAGTTAGAAGACCCCATGTAGGATTGCACCCCACAATTTAAGAAGCTGGCTCTAAAAGATGGCTATAACAATGATGCTGCCTATCATAATTCATAGGATAGATCACTGAAAATGACAAAACCAATGTGAAAAGTTTGGGATTAAAAATTGCTGGCCTACTTCTGTCTCTCTTATGCACCCCCTGCAGGCTGCTTTGCCCCATCCTCCCAGGCCTTCCTTCTTCTTAGCTATCACCCCTTTGTCTGTGTCCATCTGCTGCTCCTGACCCCATCCTGTCTCTGGTTGGGGTTCATGTGGGGCTTGCAGCTTTTAGCTCTGTGCCGGCATACACCAAGTGCACATTCGGCATTGGTAGAAGAGAGCATGGACTATGATTCAGTAAGAATGCAATGATAGACATTTACACAATGAGGTAATGTCAACAATATGACAACTTGAGCTTCACAACAACCCTCCTGGGTAAAAAGACAGCTATGATTATCTCTGTTTTACAAGAAAACTCAAGGTTAAGAGGTTGAGCGATCTGCCCAAGAACTAGAATCGAGAACTGACTCCACTCCAACACAAAGTGACTCAAACTAACAATAATGAGGAAAAGTCATAGGTTCAATCTGTAAAGCACCCAGTCCATAGAATTGTAGATGAGCGTTCAAAGGTCACTACATCACTCAGCAAAAGGGAACTTAAGTGACCTACCCAAGGTCACGCAGGCTACCAAGTCAGAGAACCAGGATTTAAACACTGCTGTGGATCACTCTGAGTTAATTCTGAGTGAAACTATTGAAGTTTCCTGACCAGTTAGATCAACACGGCTTGTTCTGAGAGAGTGCGAGAGGAGAACTGGACAGAGACTGTGGACGACCCTGAACACAAGACTGAGAAGGGATGACAGAGAATTCTGTGTGAGAGGCCACATGCTAGAAGCAACTCAGAAATGCAACAGTGCCCTGGGCATCCCGCAAACAGCGTTGGGGACCAGAAGATCATTTAATAACTCAGGAATAAGGCTGTAGAATTTGAAAGAACTGGAGCAGGACAAATCTGAGAAACAATTGGAAGGGGGAATAAACAGGATCTCGGCGCTCAACTGGCTGTGGAAGAAGAAAGGCTCAGAAATGAGCGGGGCCCGTGTAAACTGTAGATTCTGAGTCCATCAGAGAATGACAACAAGATCCCCACAGCTCCTGGCCCTACAGGGCCCCTAGCCTGGGCTGTGCATGTGCTAAGCCCTCGGTTGGTCCTTAGTGACTATCCTCCTGCCAGGGTGGAGCTGACTACCCATCTATATGACAGCACAACTCCAGACAATGGCAATCTTATCTATAAATAAAGACTTAAAAGATAGTAACACAGCCTTTCAGAGTCCTCCAATCCCAAACATGTAGACGTACTTCTAATTTTGCTTTGTTTCCCACAGCAAGACTTGGATGGTTGCATTTCTGAATCCTCTCGATCACCACAAGCTGCTGTTCTGTTGATTTTCCTAAGAGTAAAGACTTAAGTTCCTCATAAGAATCAGGAGCTATAACAAAAATAACCAAAAATGTTTCATAAACAATATATCCAAAAAGCAAATGAGAACACTTTGTTTCTGAGAAAAAAATAGTCATCATGCGCAATACAGCAGAAGTTGAATATCCTTTAAAAACAGTGTAGAACAGTGGAAAGCATGTTGGCTCTGGAATTAAGAAACTTCATTTTTTAAATATGGCTTCTGATTCTTCCTGTGTATATGACAGGACTTGGTCTCCTCATCTATAAAATGAAGGGGTTGGACTTAACATCTAAGGCCCCTTTTAACTCCAGCTTTGTGATCCTAAGAAATTACTTCCTTTGGCAGATTCAAAATAAAAAAGGATAAATATATTTAATGTTTGCTACTTGTTTATACTGAGGAAATCTTGAAACTTCTTTTAATTTCACATTGAATTTTAAAGACTCAAAATACTCATCAAAGGAATGATTCCCCAGAATTTCATTAAAGGAAGGATCCCAAATAATTTTTCATGGAGAATCATTTTAAAAGTTTAAAGAGGAGGCTGAACTAAATTTCAGAGGATCATGGTACTAAGAAATAAAAAGAACTTTGGAGATTGTCTAGTTCAACTTCTTGATTTTACAGGTGAGAAAACAGAAGGCATCTGATATACAAAGGTGATAAAGAGCAAATGGATTCAGAAGCAGATTGTCCGATGATGCCCAATTCAGTTCTCTTCCCACTACACCATCCCCCTGTTGTACCCTGAACCCCAATATTGACTCAAAAGATCAGTCTGATCTACAGGAACAGGACCAAATGCCAGAATGAGGAGTTTGGGTTTGACCTGACAACAACAGGGAAGCACCACAACTTTCTGAATGATGGCAGCTGTAAAAGAAGAGTAAAGGCCCACGAAAAAGGCTTTGTAAACATCCTCACCTTCTGAAAATGTTTTGGTCGGGACCTACAGTGTGAATGCATCTGCCCATGAGCAATTTTCGCTCACCAGTGCAGCTTGGGAACTGCTCCCCACTCTCCACGGGAGGCAGAGGCAGGTCTTCCTGGCCAGGAGGCCCGCTCTCCAGCTGCCCGCCATGCCACGCTGGCTCTCTCTGAAAACCTTCCCAAGAGATTTGCTTCAAGTCTCCTCTACATGATGTTTCTCTCAACACTGGCTTCTTACATTTCACTGATTCCTATTTTCCATCCCTGAACCACAATAGATGCTATTTATTATAGATGAGCCGCCACGCGAGGCAGAAAAGGACAGACAGCCTGAGCAGAGACAGAATCTCCCCATAGGCCAGAGCACAATCTGCATGAGCCAAAGATCATGTAGGTGACTTCACCAGGGAGTTCTGTGGGTGGAGACAAAGAGGGAGGACATAGAATGACTAAGTCATGTACCTCCCAAGAGGCATTTTATCTATACAAATAATCTGGCACTTAAAGCGAGGCCCAAAAAGAAAAACTTCTTCCCCAGAAAAATCCATCAAAGAGGATCTTTTTCCATGGCTCTGCACTGAGATTAAATGGTGGCTGGCTTGGACCAATCTCTTTACTAACAAACATCTTCCCCACATCACAAAAACATTTCTGCTTAACATTAACTAGGAAATGTTCCCGGAAGCTCTTCTACAAGAAGAGGCAGACTTGCACTGGCCTACTGGCAGTACCCTACAGTCATGCAAGAAACCAACTTCATTTTCAGGATTTCTCTATTACTAACTACCCGCCAACAACCAAAAGGGTGAAACCACAAAGCCTCTACAACGGTACAAAATACTTCATGTTCTCACCTAGTGGACACTCTGCTCAGATATAACAGGGTTGATTAAGTGAGTAAATGTTACTCCAGCTAAAGTCTGCTAAAAGGGGTACCAGGATATTGACATACTGACACAAAACCAAAGTAAAAGTATGTGATTCGACTTTTTTTTCCTTTCCAGATACATAAAGTCAAGCGCAGAGAACTACGGATATGAGAACCTTTTCTGCGTCATCTAAGATTAAAAAAAAAAAATTTTTTCAGGTGTTTGCCTACCAGTAAACGTATATGGGAGTTCAGATCTAGCAGCTTCGAACACTGCTTTTTGTTTTGTATCATTTGTATTTTTTTCAGGTGCCTGAACTGGCTTTTTCTTTCCATTCTCATACACAATCTCTTCTTGCTCACTGTCCCCATCAGATTCAAGGTCGGAATGACTATCTGGGGCATCACTTTCTTGTGAATCCTCCGTCTCTGGCTCTTCATCCTCTTCCCTTTCACTGTCTTCTTCACCGCCTTCTTGGGCTTGCTCTTCCTCATTAGGGTCATCTATTTCTTGATTCATCTTCCCATCCTTATAATAGGAAAAAAAAAAGTCAATTATTCCTGGTAATAGCCAGTAGACACAAGAATTAAAAAATAAAAGAGCAAAGACTAAAGTGTGAAGACCTCAACAGGGCACAATTAAAGTAGGTCTCCGCCTCCTTGGCACCCATTGCCAACAGCTAAACTGCACTCTCAGACCCTCCCTTGTGGCCCCCAGGAGCTAATATAAAAGCCCGGTGTGGCCACCACGACCTCTGGTAACCTGGCATCTCCCACCTTGCCCCTAGCACTCACTACTTTCGTGCCCTCCTGATGTGTGGGAGTCAAGGAAGGTGTGGATGCAAGGTAGAGGAAGGGGCCGAAGGCCAGCTCTGCACCAACAGTGCGATAGCTCGCCTGTGCTAAGGCCGCAGCAACGGGGCACGGTGTCCACAAGGGAGCTCGCAGTCTCTGCCCCAGCAGACCCTCACATGGAACATGGGATTGAGTTCTGGGTGCCCCACTTCCCAAAGAATGCTGATAAACAGCAATGTGACAAGAGCCCAATGATCAGGATGAAAGGGAATCTGGAAATATTCTGGAAGGACTGGCTAAAGGCATTGGGAATGTTGGGATTGGGGAGAAAGTCCTTACGGGAGATATGATTCCTCTTTTAAAATATTTTAAGGGTCATCATATGAAAGATGATGAAACTTGACCTACTTTGCTTCTCAGGGGAGAACTAAGACCAAGGAGTAGATAGAACAAGAGGCTAGATTTCAATTCAGGAGAAGGAAGGACTTGCTTTTAACAGATAGGGCTTAAAAAAAAAAAATCAAACTAGATGGACAGGAAAATTCATCTCTGGAAATGTTTGGGCAAAACATGATTATTTGTTAGGCATTTTGTATAGGGGGCTCATGTTTCAGGAAAAAGCCGGCATTCATAATGATCTTAAACATTGCTCCTAATACTAAAATTCTATGATTCTAAGGCCCCTTTCTGGCTATTTAATCAAGGGGAACACATTTCAAAATTATGGCAAGTGTTAGAATATAATAGGAAGGATTTTTTTTTTTACTTCAAGTGTTTGAGGGAATTAGGCAATTACTGATGAAGTGTATTATAGCTATTTAACTTTACATTACAAGACATTTAAAACTCTAGCCATACTAACTATGAGTACTACTATATTAAAATAGATTTATAAATAAACTATTCACCTATGATAAGGAACAGCTTAAGTGAACAAATGAACAGTAACAAAAAAAATGTTCATTGATTTTGTGAACCTTCTCTAGGGAGGTAAGGTACACAGGTGTTATTATCATACACAGGTGTTATTATCATCTTCTCAATAATGTTTTCACATCTGATTATATTAGTAAATATCTAAACTTACTACTATGCAGAACCTGCCATTTAAAAAAAAAAATGAAGACCTCCCTTCAAAAGACACATCACTCACTAAGATGAGTTCACTAGAGAACGCCACAACTGAAAAAAATCATTTCTAAACAACTCAGAATATTAAAAACCCAAATCTCTTACTTTATAAGAAAGTAAATGCCGATCATCTTTATTTAGAATGAAGCCATCATTTAAATCATCTGCCGACATGTGCTTTGGTTTCTTAATATTTTCATCATCTTCCTTCCCAAGCATCCGGCGAAGTCTATCAGCCTGTCCCAAACAACAACAAAAAAGATTAATAAAAACATTTCTATGCTGGCAGGCAAGACAAGTCACAAAAATTCGGGCACCTTGTTGTCAACATTAAAATTGCTGTATTAATGATTAAAAATGTTCTTATGTTCTGGGGTAACACCACACTAGGGTCATAAAAATACTGCAGCAAACACAATTGTGTCCTCCTCAACATGAATTTCCTTGTTCTACGAATTCATGTCAGATTCTGAAGGTTTCCTACTTAGGTTTCTTCAACAAACTAACAAATAAAATACAAGTCTTATTTGGAAGATTTAAAAGCATATCAAAAATTTACCAATGAAAGTGTAATTTTTTTTGTAGTTGAGGCCTTATGTCTTTAGTTATAGCAGAAAGGGTTTTATAGTCACAAACCTTCCCCCTCTCCTAATATTCATTTTTGTACTCTTCTCAAATAAATCAATTTCTTACTGGAGATATATACATATATGCATGCATGTACACACACCTATACAGGTATATACATATGTACACACACATACACATACACATACACACACACACTGATTACAGAGAAATTCTACTAGCATGCATGAAAAAAAATTTATCTTTTCTAATTTTACTAATGATACCATTAATATGATACAATGTATATTTTTAGAGTGCAAATTAATACTACTTAAATCTAGTTTTGGATCAAGATAAAATTACTAGAAAACAGACAATATCTGTAGACTGAATTTTCAGTCTTCTCTTTTCTTTAAAAACCTTCTTTGGATATAAAAGAGAAATGAAAAGAGATTTACAAGATAAACACTTTCATCACATGTTCAGCCTCTTTTGATTCAAGAAGTACCATTAGTTCTAAGGCCACAATGAAAAGGAAAAAGAAAGAATCAACTTGATTCAGGGTACCTCTAGCTTTTTGAGTCGTGCTTGCTCCTCTTTGGCCAACTCCTCCTCAGTCTTCATCCTGTTTGAGGGTTGTGCCTTCATTTCAAATCCAAGCTCCCGGACCATTATGTCATATGCATCAGGCTAAGGGAAAACAAACCTTTTCAGTTAGAAGTGCTTTATCTTCAGAGATCTCTGCCAACAGACGTCTGGCCACAGTTAGCAATAACTGGGACCAGGTCTGGAACCAGTCAAGCCACATCTAACTCTCTTCTGCCAAAAGAAAAACTATATAATAATACTTAAGGATTAAAGAAATCAATGAAAAAGGCCTTGAAAGACTAGAAATTCCTCTCAATACATGTAGATTTAGCAAAAAATAGAGTTCACTCAAAAAATAAAAACATTTGTATAATAAATCAGTAAAAAAAGAATTTTTCTGGGACTAGGAGAGACCTTTTGTACTGTTATATGTCTAATGTACAGAAAACTTGTTTAAAATATCAGGAATGATAGGATTGGCTCAAAATATTTCACTTGCTGAGAAAGAATTATGAAGAATTGGGTGAAATCAAAGCCTGGTCAGATAAATGAAAGCTGTTTTCTAAGCGTATTTTAACTGAGACTGAAAAAAAGTATTTAGGAATCAACTGGATAAAAAAATAAAATAAATGTATTTGAGAAAGAATTTTTTTGCCTTGTAGAAAAGACTACTATTAGAAAAAAAATATGTTAAACTGAAACTTCTCCTAGATTATTTTGGGACATAATAAAATATACCTATCTGAGAGGTCTGTAAGCATTAAAATAATTTAAGATTCCCCTCACACTGGCAAGATATCAATAATTTAATTTTTCACAAATGGACAATTTAGAACCCAGGACAAAGAATTAAAGTCAAAAGGAACTATATCCAAATGCCCTGGTCCCTTCCCCATCTTATTTCCTTTCCCACACTTTCAGTATTTTTTCTCGCCTTAATGTCTTTCTTTGCTTCTGCCATGGCATGAAATGGCTTCCTCTCCCTGTCCCCACCTCTGCCTACTGAAATCCCATAATTCTTCAAGGCCTGATTCAAATGTCACCTTCTCCAAGAATCTTTTCCTGTTCCCTCAAACTAGGCATTCAGGTTTCATCCTCAGTTCTTATATGGCTCTTTGTAGATTTCCTATACTCTTCTATTCCATTGTGCATTAGCAGAGGTTGTTTGTGCATGTTTTGCATCCCTTGTGAAACTTTATGTAACTTGAAGACAAGGATCATGTCTTACTTTGTACCTGGGTGGTTGCTAATACGTGGAGGTGGAATAAATGATGATTGAATAAAAGAAAAAGGGCTAGTACACAAAAACTCTCCTCTGGTTAAAATAAGTACAAGACATTCAGTATAGTATTTATTTAATTAAATGGTTTGGCTCCTACCTTAGGTTTCTCTTCTTTATCCTTTTTTTCCAATTTGGGGGTTTTGTGAGATAGCAGAGACTGGATTTCTTTCCAATCACTGTCCAATTTCTCAGTGAGTTCAAGAGCATTTTCTCGTTGAATCTGTCTCTCACGCTAGGGTAAAAAAAAAAAAAAAAAATCACCTTATATCACATTCGTTTTCATTTTAGATTAAATATTCTTGTTTTTAGCAAAGAAAGATGCTGTCACATAGTCCAAAACCAACATGGGACAATAAAAACACAAACATTTCTGAAAGGTAAAAACATTAAAAAAAAAAAAAAAACCATATCTTACTACTTATGATTAGTTAACACAATTATCTAAAATGCTACACCCCTGCTTATGAAAATGATATGCTTCTAATAAAGTCTCTTTAAACACCCCATCTTTCTCTATCATCAAGTTTCCCATCTCTTTCCCCAGGCTTCATATTCTATCAGATACCCCAAGCTGAAGTAATAGGGCCTGGCTTCAAATCCCCGGTTTGTATGACCTTACCCAAATCATTCTGATCTCCCTGGGACTTAATTCTCATCTGTAAAATGAAGGGAATACGATTTCCTAACATACTAACTGATCTTTTCTACTGATGAACAAAAAGCTCTGCTTGTACCTAATTCATGCATGCATTATGTTCTATTTTGTACCGCAGAGTTGCTAATATCCCTATTTTATCTCCCTTTCAAGACATAAAGTTTCTGGGAATCAATGTCTTCTCTACTTGAAGATAGTTCCTCACTCAATGACATACTCTTTATCCCAATGCCTATAAGAGCCATGCACATGGCAGAGGTAGGAAGTTTATTAAATGAAATCATGACAGAGAAAAAAATTTTAAATTATAAGTCGAATCTAAATTAAAATCTTGTTAATATATTTTATGCAGGTGTCTAATCATTGAAATTATTAATATGTACTAGATAAAGAGTTAACATTATCTTTAATCAAATAGATCTGGAATCAATTTGTGAATTTCCTCCAATGATGCACACTGCATGTCCATCTTCAAGATCTTTATCAATATTCTTTTAAAACTTTAGTACAGAATGTTCACCCAACATGCTGGAAGCTTTCCTTACTTTCTTCTGACTTTTTGAGAGCATCAGCAAGATACTATGTTTTGTTTTTTTTTAATTTATTTATTTTTTTAATTATAGCTTTTTATTTACAAAAAATGTGCATGGGTAATTTTTTAACATTGACCCTTGCAAAACCTTCTGTTTCAAATTTTCCTCTACTTCCCCACTCCCTACCCTAGATGGCAGGTAGTCCAATACATACTAAATATATTAAAGTATATGTTAAATCCAATATATGTATACATATTTATACAGTTATCTTGCTACAAAAGAAAAACCAGATCTAGAAAGAAAAAACCCATGAGAAGGAAAACAAAAATGCAAGTAAAAAATAATAAAGTGAGAATGGTAGGTTGTGATCCACACTCAGTTCCCACAGTCTTCTCTTTGGGTGTACATGGATTTCTTCATCACTGAACATTTGGACTGAACAATTGGAACTGGTTTGAATCATCTCATTGTTGAAAAGAGCCACATCCATCAGAACTGATCATCATATAGTCTTCTTGTTGCCGTGTATAATGATCTCCTGGTTCTGCTCATTTCACTTAGCATCAATTCATCTAAGTCTCTTCAGGCTTCTCTGAAATCATCCTGTTGGTCATTTCTTACAGAACAATAATATTCCATAACATTCATATACCACAATTTATTCAGCCATTCTCCAATTGATGGGCATCCATTCAATTTCCAGTTTCTGGCCACTACAAAAAGGGCTGGCACAAACATTCTTGCACATACAGGTTCTTTTCCCTCCTTTAAGATCTCTTTGGGATATAAACCCAGTAGTAATACGGCTGGCTTAAAGGGTATGTGCAGTTTGATAACATTTTTGAGCAAAGTTCCAAATTGCTCTCTAGAATAGTTGGATCCATTCACAATTCCACCAACAATGTATTCGTGTCCCAGTTTTCCTACATCTCCTCCAACATTTGTCATTATCTTTTCCTGTCATCTTAGTGAATCTGAGAGGTGTGTAGTGGTATCTCAGAGTTGTCTTAATGTGCATTTCTCTGATCAACAATGATTTGGATCAATAGTTATTTTCACGATGGACTTTTTACCCATACTTATCAGTATCATAGTAGACAACAAAGTCACCTTTTCCTATGACTAGAAATAATTTCAATTTCTTCATCTGAAAATTGTCTGTTCATATCTTTGACCATTTATCAATTGGAGAATGGCTTGATTTCTTATAAATTTGAGTCAATTCTCTATAAAATTTGGAAATGAGGCCTTTATCAGAACCTTTGACTGTAAAAATGTTTTCCCATTTTATTGTTTCCCTTCTAATTCTGTCACATTAATTTTGTTTGTACAAAAATTTTTTAACTTAATATAATAATAAAAAAATTATCTATTTTGTGATCAATAATGAACTCTAGTTTTTCTTTAGTCACAAATTCCTTCTTCCTCCACAGATCTGAGAGGTAAACTATCCTATGTTCTTCTAATTTATTTATAATCTCATTCTTTATGTTTAGATCATGAACCCATTTTGACCTTATCTTAGTATACAGTGTTTAGTGTGGATCAATGCCTAGTTTCTGCCAACTAGTTTCCAATTTTCCCAGCAGTTTTTGTCAAATAGTGAATTCTTATCCCAAAAGCTGGCATCTCTAAATTGCTTTAATTATTATTTTGAACAGGACACTATGATATAGGATGCTGGCATCCACCTCTTCACTGACTTTTGGGTGATACTCATTTTTAATTCTTTAAAGGGAGTACTATTCCAAATATCAGTATGGAAAAGATGGGCCTTAGCTTTCATTTCATAATTTGCAATTTTCCCCAAAACAATTAAAGCCTGTTATCTTCTTTCTGTTCAATTCTGGGGGTAATTTTTCCAACCAAATATATATTGAAATAAGAACAAGGCATTCTTCAATCACATGTATATGAATAAAGCTCCTGTGTAGATGGGCAGGAAGAACTGTTTTGAGTAATTAAAGATTTCTTCTAGGAAGCTCAGCTTGGTCCTGGGGCTTGATGTAATCAGCACAATGTCATGTGCAAACACAAGTATTTGAAGAACCTCGATATCTATGAGAAATCTCTTCTCAAGTGGGACTCTATGCAGGATTTCCTCCTTCATAGTGACAAATATTTTTGGTAAATATGCATTTTCCTTTTTATTATTCATCTAATATCCGCAATCAGAGGGATCATGGAATAGTATTATTTGTTTTAACATATAAGAAATCCTGAATGATCTTAAGATATGGATGAGAAACACCTTCGCCATTAAAAAAAAAAAAAAAAGTTTGTAGCATTTTGTTCTAATTAAAATCTTTTTTATTGTCAGCAATATATACAACAGGATCTTAATATCCTCTACATTTTCTGTAACATATAATCCTCAACATGTGTCTAGGTTACCATTATTTTCACGATGGACTTCTTACCCATAGTTATCAGTATCATAATACACAACAAACAAATATCCCATGAAAGAATGTTTCTTATTGCTCCTGGATGTATGACAAAAACTCACTCAGCCAATTTCTTTCTTTGCCTGTCCAAGGAGAACCCATGAACCATTCTTTCAATTAACTGCAAATTCCTTTTTCTTCTCTCTGATTTTGCTTATAATAAGCATGTCCAGACTGGTGATATGTCCACTTGTTGGTTACTGGTGAAGGATCTTATATTTAGAATACAAAAAGACAAACTGAAATGTATTAATGATCTAAAATCTATATATAAGTTTTACTCTGACTCTGTTCCCACTTGTCTGCCATCATCTTTGAAGAAGTAGAAGGGAGGAAAAGAGAAGCTGTATAGAAGATATCATAGTTTATTTTCTTTTGTTTTACCACTTTCATTTGTGCCTCATAAAAATGCTGTGAGGTAGATCATACAACTATTATTCTGTTTTATAGGATGGGGAACCAAGCCTTACAGACATAAAACAAAGAAAGCTGATTTATCACCAGGTGGCCAGCCTACTGGTCACACTACATCTCTGCAATTAGCTTAGTAAATCTGATGGAAAAAAACCACTTGTCTATTATCAGCGGCACATTCAAAGCTTTCCCAATATGGCAGAACTTGCCAGAGCTTTTTTTCCCCCTTTACCTCAACCCTGACACTGGCATTGTCTTTGAGAATTCAGGATCATTTCTATATCACAGTGAGAAAGTGAGGTAGGACTTTATTTCTTCTACAAAATATCTATATTTAAAAGGAATTATATTAAACCACATTTTTAAAAAGTTTTAAACATAGTCAAAATGTAATAAAATCATACACACACACACAAGTGTGTATGTGTGGCATTTATTTTCATTATTAATATTGTTCCTTGATAAGAACACAAACCTACCTTCTCTTGTTTTGATTTTGCAATGAGTTCTTCTATCAGTTCTTTACGTGACTTTGGTTTCTCTTCCTCCTCTCCTGGTTCAGAGGTTTTCTTGCGAAGGAGCCCGCCCCCTCCTCCAAAATGGGAAGCAGTTAACTCAGCTGCAGAAAAAGTGGTGAGAACTAAGATGAACCACACATAGATTCATTGTTTGGGAGTATACAATTACAGTATTTTGCCAACATTACTCTTAAGAATAGTCATAAGAAGAACTGAGTAATTCTACATTCAAGCAAAAATTTCACAAAAATCATCTTGAACACGACATATATATGGCTATAGGCACTAATCAAATATTACAATGAAGCCTTCAGTCAAATCCAATGTATTGAAATTTAACCCTACCATTAGAACCCTCAATTACAAGAATTATTTTCCCTCTGAAATCAACTTTTGGGAAGAAAGAAGCAAAACGCAAAGAAATGAAATGAAATCAGGGACTTATTTCAAAAAAGGAAGGTTAAATGAGATAGAAGAAAAAGAACTTAACTTGAATTGTACTCTAGGATTACATTTAGTTCAGTGTCATATATCTTCTTGCTCTACACCTAGAAAATGATTATGTTCTATATTCAGGGATAATTATCCACATAGGAGTCATCTGAAGATTCTTTTAAAAATGTTCCTTTGGTACAATTTAGCTATGATTTGATGTATATATGATTTCTCAAAAAAAATCCATTATATAAATTAAAATGTATATACACACACACACAAATCATGTACACATAAAAATTGTACTTAAGGTATTTTTAAAAATTAGGATGTTGTAGTTGAAGGAGAGATGAAAGGATCCCACTGGGCACTGAAAGGTATGGAACAGATCAGAATTTCCTCTTGCTCTCTGCTCAGATTTCTCAGGATTTTCCATTTCCCCTTCAAACTTACTGTCAAAACTCCCCTTCTTTCCCATCTCCCTGGTTTTATGCTAATAATGTGTGGAAAGGACCACCAGATGCCAACCATTCAGCCCATTTCTCCTTCCCAACAGTGATGGGTCTGAACTGATACTGGCTCAGGTCACCTGGGGCCATTCATGGCACTTCAAAGAATTGGGGGTCCTCAACTAGAATCCGTCCAATAAAATGGTGGATCATGAGGTCTTAACATCTGCCCTGCTGCTGTGCTAGACTATGAGGTCTTAGCATCTACTGTTCAGCTGAATCTTAAGGACCATAAAGTTTTCCCACTAGCCTTGCAATTGAGCCTACTTAGGAGTGTTTTCTCACCCCATTAGACATTAGTTCCTAGAGAACAAGAATTGTTTTGCTTTTCTGGTTGTATGGTCAGCATTTAGCACATAGTAAGCATTTAATAAATGTTCTTTGTTCATAGACAAAATTGTGTTTCTCTATTTTTACCAATGGCAGATTTTATAAAATCTTTTAGTTAAGACTCATTACTGTGAAGCACTTGAAAGAAGAGTTTTAAAAAATAAATTCCTATTAGCTGGGGAGCTAGATTTCAAATAACAAGCTATTTTGGGTACTTAATAAGGTTTTATTTTATACTTATTTGTTTTTTTATGACTTTTTAAAAAAAGCATTTTAATCACAAAGCACTTTTATTAACATTCCTCATCAGGGTCTCATGAAGAAGCTATGCAAGAAGACCATGTAAATACTGTTCCTATTTTATAGGAAGGGAAACCAAGTCTGTAAGAGGTGAAGCAATCTGCTCAAGGTCACATAGCTAGTAAATGGTAGAGTTAACATTTGGCTTTAATTCTTATTGGTAGGTGTTCCCTACACTCAGAGTTAATCTGTAACTCATTTTAATCTGTACTTCTAGGTGCCATATAGGAATTCATTAAATGGCTATTAACTTTTTTCTTAATAAAAAACACCTTGTCAAATACTCTTGAAATAAACAAGATATAATGATTCTGAAAGATTTCTAGATTTTTCCATGTTGGTAGGATTAAAAAATTCAGTAGTGGAAGGGTTCTTAGAGATTATTTTGTTTAATCTCTTCTTTTTTACAGATGAGTAAACTGAGGCTCAGAGAGAAGAATTTATTTTCTTAGATCACAAAAGGAGTAAGAAGCTGCCTTAAAGGCACTAACTGGTTAAGGGTTGTTTAGAATAGTCTAAAATCAACAGAGAGAGAGAGAGAGAGAGAGAGAGAGAGAGAGAGAGAGAGAGAGAGAGAAAGTGTGTGTGTGGGGGAAGTGGGAGGTTTCAAGGTTCCTATAAAACACAGAAATGCTCTGGTTTGTAGTTTTGTTGGCAGATGCTAGGATAGTTTGATTCTGTCTGGAGGGCATTTGGAAGTTATTCAACCCTTCAAGACACCAGATGGGGAAAATTAGGCAAGGTCAAACATTCCAAGACATTAAATTGACAAAACATAGATGAACACATATGATATAAGTTGTATGTTGCCAAAACTTCTAATTCTACAAAGGGCAACAAATAATCCACCAAAAAAATTATTTAATTCTGGTAATTTCAGATGTCTACAAAATTCTATAATTGATATAAAAACTTATGCCTGTCATTTCTACTTCTACTTCTTTCCCTCCCCCTCCTTTATCAACCAAATTGTTTTTTTTTAATTGAGAAATAAGACTATGGAAAGATTTTATTTCTAAACTTACCATTTTTTACTCATACATATTCCAAAATGTCAATTTAAATTATTCAGGTTAATGTCAGAAATCATAAGGCTTGAGTTTTGGAAAATGTAAGACCAACTGTTTTGTGTATAATTTCAACTACAAGAAATCCTGGAGGAGGTGAATTTATTACTAAAAAAGTTAAAACAGAGCTTATCTGTCAAAGATCATTACAAGAAACATTCATTTATTTTTATTCCTATTAGTCTAGTGGGGAGGGAAAAGGGGGATAGTGAGCTCTTCAGCACTATCCAGTAAATCATATGGGCCAAATGGAGGACAAAAGTAATGTATTTATTATTGAACAACTACAAAATGATCTGAAACAACATAAAGTTGAAAAAGAGAAAGGAAAAATAAGATGATCATTTCTCTTTAAAAATCACCCAGCATCTGGCAGAATAATTTCACAACAAAGAGTCATGCTTTTTACCTCCCAGAGTTCTTATACAGAACAGCTGGTTTTAAATTATGTGTTACTTCAATTCCTAAAGCTTTTTTCTCCTCCCCAACAGCTTATATCAAAGAGCAATTACATGCCTTATAGTTCTTGGATTTCCATATGCTTAAGAAAAAAAAAAAAAAAAGACAAAGCCCCACCCAAATCATATCTTTTAGTTTTGCATTGTTTTGTTCTTAAGATTTTATAAAAATTGCCAAACTCTGACTTGAAATCAATGAAAATTAAAATCCAATTCGTAATTACATTACTGTTAATTTCACAATCAGAGGTCTGAGGATGTAGAAAAATCTGATTTCTAATTTCTTTTTACAAAGGAAGGCAAACCATTTAATTTCTTAGGTTTCATCCCTTTAAAAACAAAACAAAACAGAGATTGATATCGCTTCTCAAAGAAATTTACTTTTAAGTTTGTTAGTAAATAAAAGTATACAAAGAGTAAACATATGATGTAATTGTTATTACTTGAAAGTAACGGCTATTTTGCAGGGAACAGGTAGTCCCTCATATTGATATAGACCATACACTTTCACCTCATTAATAGACAGTCTTCATTAGTTGTTATGACTAAAAAATGTTTTGCTTGACGGCATTACACCATTCATTAGCTTTCTGAAGTCACATAGTCCAGTTCTCAGAAAACAGAAACAATATAAATCAAAAGGCCCATTCTTTAAGCTTTCTATGGAATATTCTATGACAAGGGTCAGCGTATTATGGCCTAATGGCCAAATCCATCTCATTGCCTGTTTCTGTATGGCCTACAAGGTAAGAATGATTTTTATAATTTTATTTGAAAATATAAAAACCACTTTAAGCTCACAGACCATATAAAACAGGTGGCAGGGTTAGATCTGGCTCTCAGGGATTAGTATGCCAATCCTGGTTATATGAGAATCCTGAAGCACGTCTATATAGCAGCAGAGAAATTTCAGTGGAGAATGAAACTGCTACAGATTATTATTATAGTTGTGATGATGATGATGAGGATGGTGTGATTTACAGCAAAATCACAAAATATATGCTGGAAGAATAATTTACATTTATTTTCCATTTTTTCTTCTCAGGTATAGCACTTACTAATTTTATCTTCTTCAGGATAGCCAAGCATTATTGTCTGGTAAAATCTGCTTGGATACTGAATCCAGTGTGTCAGCTCTTCCTTGAAACTTTGTTTTATTTACAAATTGGTAATCTATATCTATGGATAATTTACATCTGTGCCTTCATTATCCAAGTCACTAATAAAAATGTTAAACAGCACAAGGTCAAGCAGAGACAGTAGCAAAAATAGGTTCCAGTTCTGGTGCCAGGTCTGGCATTGATCTAGTCAAGTTAATCTTATCTCTGGGAATCATCACTTTTTCATCTATAAAATGAGTGAAACTAAGTGACTTACTTTATTTATTCATCAGTATTTTTCTTTTTTACAGATTTTGATTTATTTTTAGGGAAAAAAAAGTCAACTATAGTTCATTTTAATATGAAGAAAACTTAGAAAAAGGTGATATTTCTACTATTCTTACCAGATAACATTCCTCTTTCTTCAGTATCACTGTCACTATCAACAATGTCATTAAATTTTTCAATATCTGCCAAAGACTGGCCATAATGCGTTAATTCTTCATCTTCATTGAGATTATAAATGCTTTTCTTTTCATTGTTACGCTGCAAGAACAGAAACTAGCATTAATTAGTTCTCTAATATTTTTCATAATAGTTTGTGGTAGTCTGCCAAAATTTTTTCAACTAAATAACACATAGTTTTACTTTTCATTATTACATGTTTGGATTTTTTTCTTTTCTTTCTTTCTTTCTTTTTTTTTTTTTACTTAAACAAATTTTATTCTGTTCTGTGTCCTCTTTCAAACCAGTGAATGAGTTTATTTCTAGTCAGTAAGCAATTGTACAGAAATATACATTTCTCAGAGGAATTTTAATTTTAATGAACAATCAATAACCAATACATGAAACAGTTTTAGGCATGCCCCCATAGACCAGTTTTAGGAAACAACACTAAAGGTAGCAGGGTATCCAAAACAGCCAGTAGGCCGAGATGGCTTTTGTTTTCCATTAGACATCGATCCATTCAATTAATATTTATGAAGCTTCTTTAAGGGTTTTAGCAAAGTAAGAGGTGTCGAGTATGAGGTAGCCAGTCCCAAGGATAATTTCCCAGTCCAGGGGTAATCAAATGCTTATATGGCAAGCACATTTAATGAACAATGAGAGGGGGGAAAAAAAGGGCTAACTGCCTTTACTAGTTATATAATGTGGCAGCTTAGAAGTAAAAAACCAAAACTAAAAAATAAATTCTTAAACTCCAAATCCAACTTTCTCCTGCAATACCTATGTTCCATACCTGGCGTTCTAGGGCAAATCTCTTCATCATCTTTTCTTCTGGACTTATTTTAGTGTTGTATTCCCCAAAGCGTTTATCTGTAAATACATTAGATTTGTCCCTTTCTTTGTACTCTTTTAGTAGGGTTTGTGTACGCTGAAAAACAAAACATAAGACAAATTGAAAACAATTTTCTGAGACCAAAGGGTCAGTCAAAACAATGAGTTCTGCAAGGTACAATCTGATTCTTAGAATTTAAGTTTTTCTTTAGTAGTTGTTCCCTGCTGTTTGACATTCTTATCAATCACTCAGATAAAAATACAATTGAGATTCTCATCAAATTTGCAAATGAAAAATTTATTAATCCCCCTGTAGCCCCTAGCTCTGTAAGATAATTGTTTGGTAGTCTGTTATAACACTGAATAAGTAGATTAATTTAAGTAGAATTGTCATTTTACTATATTGGCTCAGCCTACCCATGAGCAATTAATATTTTTCCTCTTATTTAGATATGACTATTTATGTGAAAACATTTTGTGACCCATATATTAAGAGTGCAAACAAGGTTTCTTCTAATAATAGATGATTATTTGTTCAGTGTATTATAGACAAATATATAATTTCATTTGATCTACAGAACAACTCTTTAAAGTAATATTACTTTTCTCATTATATAGATGAAGCAGCATAGGATTTGAGAAATTAAATGACCTGTGTAGTCACAGAGCTAGTAAATTAAGCAATACTATTTTGGAACTGAAACTCAGATTTTCTAACTCCCAAATCCAATGACTCTTTCAGTCCCTCAATGTCAACATTTTTTTTTAAATGGGGAAAACTGAACGACTAGTATTCCCACTGTTGGATAGGAAAAGAAATCAGCAAATCAACTAGCTTTGTCAGTGAGATGCTCAGTGCCAAAGGGAGGAAGGGGTGAGACGTAAAGTATGTAAGCCAAATATACTGAATTGCTTTTTCAGCTGTGGCAGCTAAAACTAGTAATGTGTTTACATTAGACTTGTTTTATTTGGAAAAAATGGAATAAGTTTAGATTCCTTCGATGATAAAGGGAGAGAAAATTTACCGTATTGGTACAAATAAAGGCAGCCCTCAAATATGGTCTGTTACAACTAAAAGGAGATTTCTTTGACAAGAAAAAACAATAGAAAAATAATACTGATCATAGTTTATCCTTGAATTTTCTATGTACCTGGGAACAGACAGATTGATAAAATAAGATACTTGCTGTTTGGGGGGGAATATCTGGGGAAGATAGGGTGGAAGGGAGGGAGAAAAATTTAGAACACAAAGTTTTACAAGGATGAATGTTGAAAATTATCTTTGCATGTCTTTTGAAAATAAAGTTATTATTAAAAAATAATCTTCAAATAATAAAAAAGTTAAACATATTTCTATATTAGGCATGTTGTGAAAGAAACAGACAAAAGGTAAAAACCAAGAAGACAAAAAAAAAAAAAAAAAAAAAATTAGCACGTTTCGTTTTGTATCCAGACTTCATAGTTCTTTCTGTTGCTATGGTTAGCACTTTCCATCATGAATCTTTTGGAATTGGCTTGAATCACTGTCACAGGAAGAAGAACTAAGTCTATCACAAATCATCATTGTATAATGTTGCTGTACAATTATACAAGGTTCTCCTAGTTCTGCTTACTTCACTTAACATCATTTCATGTAAGTTTTTTGGAAATCCGGCTGCTCATTATTTCTCACAGCACAACTGTATTCCACTATATTTACATATCACAACTTGTTCAGTCACTTCCCAATTAATGACTATTCCCTCAATTTCTATTTCTTTGCAACCACAAAAAGAGCTGCTACAAATATTTTTGTACATGGGTCCATTTCCCTTTTTAATGAACTCTTTGGGATACAGATCTAGAAGCTGTACTGCTATATCAATTGGCACCATGTCACTATCCTTTGGGTATAGTCCCAAATTATTTTCTAGAATGGTTGAATCAGTTCACAATACCACCAACAATGCATGAGTACCCCAATTTTCTCACATCTCCAACATTTATAATTTTTCTTTCCGGTCACATTAGCCAATTTGATAGGCGTGAGATGTTGATACTTCTGAGTTATTTTTAATTTATATTTCTCTAACTAATACTAATCCAGAGCATTAATCCAAAGCATGACTATAGATTATTTTAATTTCTTCATCTGAAAACTGTCTTTACATATTTTGAATTGATCAACTGGAGAATAATTTAAAAAGTTATTTTTTTTGATATAAGGAAAAGTGTCTTAACAATTAAAACTATCCAAAAGGAAATGGGTTGCATTAGGAGGTTACTGTCATAGCTTCTTACTCACTGGAAATCTTCAATAATAGGTTTGAGTGTTTGCTGGGTATGCTGTAGAATGGGATATTTTATGGCTTCTTAGGAGATTTCCTCATCTGTTATAAAACAGAGAGGATGGGGGACATGATGGCCTTTAATAAGACTTCTGACTCTAAATATATGATCCTAAGTAGTAATATTATTCTCTAAGATCAAAACAGCATTTTCCAACAAATCTTTTTCGTTCCAAAATGTTTGTCTTCAAAACCTCACAAAGGTATAAAAGAGGTCATAAGATTATAAAGAATATACCAATATTATTTTTGTTCTGGCAAGCCCAATATCAATCTAGAAAAGTTTCTTATGTGGGTCCAATCTTTCTAAGTTTGGAAAGACTCATAAAAGACTTTTGACTTGCAAAGATTGAAAGGATTTGTGCTGAAAAAATAATAGATCCTCAAAATTATACTTCTATTATATCTATGATACTGATCATTATATTGTTAAAATTATGTTACTTTATAAATATTATCATGTTTGTTCCTCACAATAGTCCTGAGAGATAGATACTATTCTTAACCTTATTTTTATATTGGAAAAAAACAGAGACATATAGAAAGGTGACTTCCCATGGGACACACAGTATCTGGGATGGATTTGAACTCAGGTTTTCCTGACTCTAGGCCCAGAAGTGGTTCCATTACTTAGGAGTTAGTTTGTAGAAAAAATACAGAGAAAAATCAGTTAAAAACATGACTTTACAAATGATAACACAGAATGTGTAATCTGTTATCTTAGGTACAGATAATTCTTAAGTTAACTCAATAACAACCTAAAGATGAATACGGTACACAGCCTGTAGAGAACCTTTTCCTTGCAATCATTTTCATTTCCCTTATTTCACTCTATGTTTGAAGGTGGGAATGGATAATTATTTGAACAGGTAGGGCTTGGACCCACTACCTTCACATCCTTTATTAATCGTTGCAGTGTCACTGTCATTTAGTAAAGAGCTCACCCACAGTTACAAAGTAATCAGTGACAAAGTTAGAGGATCTAACATGTGAACAGTTAACATCCAAAATTATTCAAACATTACATCCTCTAATATTTCCCTCTTCCTTTTCTTCAGTTTCTCTTATTCTTGAAAAATAGTTTGCAGCAAAATTATCAAACTATACATATCCTTTGATCCAGCAGTGTTATTACTGGGCTTATATCCCAAAAAGATCTTAAAGAAGGGAAAGGGACTTGCATGTGCCAAAATATATGTGGCAGCCCTTTTGGAAATAGCTAGAAACTGGAAATTGAATAGATGCCCATCAATTGGAAAATGGCTGAATAAGCTGTGGTATATGAATGTTATGGATTATTGTTCTGTAAGAAAAGACCAGCGGGATGATTTCAGAGAGGACTGGAGATTACATGAACTGATGCTGAGTGAAATGAGCAAAACCAAGAGATCATTATATACTTCAACAACAATACTATATGATGATCAATTCTGATGGTTGTAGCTCTCTTCAACAATGAGATGAACCAAATCAGTTCCATTTGTTCAATAATGAAGAGAACCAGCTACACTCAGAGAAAGAACTATGGGAAATGAGTATGAACCACAACATAGCATTTCTACTCCCTCTGTTTTTGTTTGCTTGCATTTTTGACTTCCTTCTCAGGTTATTTTTACCTTATTTCTAAGTCTGATTTTTCTTATGCAGCAAAATAGCTGAATGGATATGTGTGTATATATATATTGTATTTAACATATACTTTAACATACTTAACATGTATTGGTCTACCTGCCATCTAGGGGAGGAAGTGCGGGGAAGGAGGGGAAAAATTGGAACAGAGATTTTGCAAGGGTCAATGCTGAAAAATTACCCATGCATATATATCTTGTAAATAAAAAGCCACAATCAAAAAAATAAATAGAGAACAAAACAAACAAAAAAAGTGGTTTGCAGCAGTAAGACTAGATGTGAATTTGTGAAAACAATCCAGATATTTCTCCCTCCACTTGAATTTTCAGATTACAAACTCTCTTTGGCCCAAAGAAAGACCAAATAAATTCTTCACGCCAGTTCCCTTCTGAAGTGCTATTGAACTTCCCCATAGAGGTTCTTAAAGGGGAGACACACACACACACACACACACACACGCACGCAAGCAACAACACAAGAATAAGTAAGAAGAAAACAGATAAAGAAAGATAGTTTGTAAAAGGGTAGAGAAGTATTAACTAGGTTCTTGTTTTCTCTACTACTCTATATCAGATGATGGCAGAAAGTCAGCGGCTCCTTTAATTTAGCATTTTGCTGTCCTGGCAAGAACAAAGCACATTCTACTTAGAAAAGGCTATGGTGCCAGCAGTGGTTGATATTTCAAAGCAGAAAAAACAAATCCATCCAGGGAGGAATTATGTGAGAAAAACATTTTTCTTGATTTCTTCCCAAAATGTATACATATATGAAAATGGTACTTTGGCAACAATACTTTAATAAAACCAGATGATCCACTTTCTTCACTATGCAGTAAGGGTGAAAATAATTCAATAAATATTCCTCCAATAAAGTGTTAGTATTTTCAGTAGAGCTTTAGAAGTCAGCTAATACTTTGTAAAGGGTAACAGTTAAAAGCATAACTTCTTCTAAGACAAGCTCTCAACACAACAGTTCTGCACTGGTTTTCTGCCTGGCGTGGTGGCAATGAGTGGCTTGGCCAACATTTCTTCCACATTTTTCTTTCGGTTTCTCCTTCATGATCTTTTTTATAAACTACTGTTGTAAATATTCAGGTCTTAAATAACAGTAGAAGCTTGAAAGGGAATAAAGGAGAAGAAAATTGAAAGTTTACTGTGCAGTAAACATTTAAAGATCAATTTGATAAATGACATAGGATTAGGCTAATAGTCTTAATTGGTTCATATACTTGGACATGGCTTGGGAAATTTAAACAACAGATTTATAATTATGGCATGGCTATATTTGGGATGATCAAACAGGAGAAAAGAAAGAGAAGGGTAATCCTTGTGAACAAATGGTTGGAAACATTAAACAGCAAGCCTAATTGTCATAAAGGTTAACACAATTTCAAATAGTTATTTTTTCAAACATTCTCTTTCTCACAAAAATACAGCTTAAAGTTTTGATGGGATTCATAAATTCAAATTATGAACCCACGCAGTAACATTTAGAATAGAATTCTAGAATAGGCACTATAATTGTTTTGGGGAAATATTCATTATGTTAAGCTTTACATATTCTTGAGTCACATAAAATTCTACAAAGGCAATGCCACAACATCAGGTCCTCTTCACTACACATTTATATGATTACATATAAAGGGAGTCTGATCATCTTATATTCTTTCTACTGACCTCTCAAGTACGGGTACAGAATTTGGACAAGAGTTTTGAGAGCTCACCTAGCTCAACCCTCTCATTTCACAGATGAGGGAGCAGCAGGCACAGATTTTCACAAGGTCAATAAGGTGATGGCTTGTTTTCTTCTCTACAAATACAACATGAATAACTTAGTACCAATGACCCTTAGCACCTAATTCTGAGAATGTTCAAGAGCCTCCAATTGTGGTTCATGGGTCTAGCATATCTGAAAAGCAGCAATAATATAGCAGATTCCCTTTCTTCCTGAAACAGAGTCCTGCACATTGATGATACTAGACGACTGACTCGAGATTAAAGTAGAATATAATGAGACGAGAACACAAAGCTGAGCTGATGGGACCAAATACTAGACAAAGTTTATAGAAATGGAACACATCAATAGGCGGAGGGCTGCTTGGACCCATTCATAAAAGGGTAACACCTGAATCTACAAGGCAGTCAGTCCCCTCAGAGAGGCCAAAGTTGGTATCCGCTCAACAAAGGAGAGCCAGCCTAGCAGACACATGCAGAGAAGTGGTTCAATCGCTTTCCAGTCCCGTCCAGCTCTTTGTGACTCCATTTGAAGTTGTTTTGGCAGAGACAATGAAGGGATTGGCTATTTTCTTCTCCAGCTTATCTGATAAACAAGGACACTGAGGCAGACAAATTTAACTGATTTGTCCAAGGTTACACAGCTAGGAAGTGGCTGAGGCCAGATCTGAATGCAGGGAGATGAATACTTCCTGACTCCAGGCCCAGGGCTCTACCCACCACCCAGCTGCCCATAGTGGATAGAGGAGCAATCTGAGAGTCCTAAAGATCAGAGTCCAAGTTCTGCCTCTCATACATACCGGCTATGTGACCTGGCCAAAATCTCTCCACCTCTGGGTGACTCAAGCAACTCTCAAAAACCATAAATTGGAGAAAAAGTTCTGAGCCTCCCTCACCAAGCTCCCTGTACCAATAAAATCTCACTATCTTTCTGCTGTGATCTCTTCCCTGCACCCTTTGCCAGACAAGCAAAATGACATAATATGCTATGAAAAAGTCAGTTAAAATTTTTAAATGGGATAGACTCCCAAGTATTCTTTTATTTTCCATATTTAAATTCAATTTTATTTTCAGCACTAAATTCCTTTTCCTCTGATCTCCTACCCAATGGAAAGGCAAGAAAAATAAACATTACAAAAATGTTTAGCCATGCAAAACAAAATTTCCCATTAGTTATGTCCCCAACACATACACACAAAGCAAGAAATAGAATGAACTGCTTAAATCGACATTCTGAGTCCATCAATTCTCTATGTGGAGATAGATAATGTGTTTTAGTATCAGTCCTTTGAATTATGGTTGGTGATCATACTAATCAGTTACTAAGTCTTTCAAAGCTGATTATCTTTACAATATTGTTTTTACTGTAAAGTTTTTCTGAAAACTAATTCTTCATTGAAATACAAATAACATTAACTGGTTCAACCATTTTCCAACTGATGAACACTTTCTTAGTTTCCTATTTTGCTAAAACAACAACAAAAATATAATTATAGCTGATTTCAGAAAGGCCTGGAGAAACTTACATGAACTGATGCTAAGTGAAGTGAGCAGAACCAGGAGAACACAGTACACAAGCAACAAGATTATGTGATGATTAACTGTGATGGACTTGGCTCTTTCTAAAAATGAAGTGATTCAGGGAAATTCCAACAGATTTAGGATGGAAAGAGCCATCTGCAGAGGACCATGGGGCTTGAATGTGAATCATAACAGTATTTTCACTTTTATTGTTGTTTGCTTCTTTTTGTTTTTCCTTTCTCATTTTCTCCCCTTTTAATCTGATTTTTCTTATGCAGCATGATAAATGTGAAAATGTTTAGAAGAATTGCACATGTTAAACTTGTAATGGATTACTTGCTATCTAGGGAAAGGGGAAGTTAGGGAAGAAGGAAGGAAAATTTGGAACACAAGATTTTGCAAGGGCGAGTGCCAAAAACTATCTTTGCTTGTATTTTGAAAAACAGCTAATATTATTTTCTTTTTTAAATTTTATTTTATTTAATAATTACTTTATATTGACAGAATCCATTCCAGGGTAATTTTTTTACAACATTATCCCTTGCACTCATTTCTGTTCCGATTTTTCCCTTCCCTCCCTCCACCCCCTCCTCTAGATGGCAAGCAGTTTTATATATGTTAAGATATGTTGCAGTATATCCTAGATACAATATATGTTTGCAGAACCAAACAGTTCTCTTGTTGCACAGGGAGAATTGGATTCAGAAGGTAAAAATAACCTGAGAAGAAAAACAAAAATGCAGATAGTTCACATTCGTTTCCCAGTGTTCTTTCTTTGGGTGTAGTTGCTTCTGTCCGTCATTTATCAATTGAAACTCAGTTAGGTCTCTTTGTCAAAGAAATCCACTTCCATCAAAATATGTCCTCATACAATATCGTTGTCGAAGTGTATAATGATCTCCTGGTTCTGCTCATTTCACTTAGCATCAGTTCATGTAAGTCTCTCCAGTCCTCTCTGTATTCATCCTGCTGGTCATTTCTTACAGAACAATAATATTCCATAACATTCATATACCACAATTTACCCAGCCATTCTCCAATTGATGGGCATCCATTCATTTTCCAGTTTCTAGCCACTACAAACAGGGCTGCTACAAACATTTTGGCACATACAGGTCCCTTTCCCTTCTTTAGTATTTCTTTGGGATATAAGCCCAATATTAACACTGCTGGATCAAAGAGTATGCACAATTTGATAACTTTTTGGGCATAATTCCAGACTGCTCTTCAGAATGGTTGGATTCGTTCACAACTCCACCAACAATGCATTAGTGTCCCAGTTTTCCCGCATCCCCTCCAACATTCATCATTATTTTTTCCTGTCATCTTAAGCCACTATTATTTTCTTAAAATGACAATAAACGTTTTTGTACAAATACATCATTTCCTTCTTTCTTTCATCTCTTTAGGTGTATGTGGTATAAATATTACTGACTCAAAGGCTAAGGATAATTTAGAGACTTATTAGGCATAGTTTCAAACTGCTTTTCAGAATGGCTACATCAGTTTTCAGCTCCATCAATGGCACATTAATGTGCCTGTTCTTCCAAAGCTCTTCTAAAAATTGCCATTTCCCTTTTCATCATCTTCATCAATTGATGTGAGGTTGAATCTCAGAGCTTATTTCTATTCTTCCTATTATTTGTTAATGATTTGGAACATTTTAAAATGTTTTTGATACTTTTCTTTTTAACTACTGCTTATTTATATGCTTTAACCTTTTATTTACTACAGAATGTTTTTGTTCTAATACAGTTGAATCAATTCCTTTTTTATCTTGGGCATCAGACTTTACTGGAGAAATCTGCTGCAAATATTTTTTCCCAAGGTTACTCTCTCCCTTTTAATTTTAATTGTTTTGATTTTACTTATGTATCTTTCCAGTTTCCTATAACTGGAACTGTCCATTTTCCTGTCAGATTCTTGGT
Organism: Antechinus flavipes; assembly: GCF_016432865.1. Taxonomy (NCBI): domain Eukaryota; kingdom Metazoa; phylum Chordata; class Mammalia; order Dasyuromorphia; family Dasyuridae; genus Antechinus; species Antechinus flavipes. The sequence goes on along the minus strand of NC_067403.1, from coordinate 193,870,148 downwards.
CAAATCTACTTCCTTTTATCCATAGTTATGAAATCTATCTCCCTCCTTCCTCTGCTAATTTTATACAGAAGTCATAACTCTACTTGAGGCTTACTGTGTTATAGAGCAGAAATGAGATTTAACTTAAATCTCATTTCTACTTTATCTAATTTTCCTATCAATTTTTAATTAAAGTTTAATTAAAATACTGAATCTTTAGTCTTTCAGTTTATCAAATACAAGCTATTATGTTCTACTACTTTTAGATGTGTATAACTGATCTGTTTCATTGATAAATTTTTAAAAATAATTTTGATCAGTATCAAATTTTGATGATTACTGCATTGTAGTATGAGATTTGATACTGTTATGCCCCGTTTCTTCCCTTTTTTCATTATTTATCTTATAAATTTAAAGACAAATATAACTATTTTTGCAGATAAGTTTTATCATTTTTTCTAGATCACTTTTAAAGTATTACTTTGGTACATTTGGTTGTTTTCTCAGTAAATAAACAAACCAATTTGGACAGTACTATCTTTTCAATATAGTGACATGGCTCAAAATAAAAATAGTGAATTATCTGTATGTTTTTTATAAAAAGGGCTTTTTCAGTTGTAATCATACAGTATATCTCTTGGTATGATTTATGTGGACTTATTTTAACTTTGGCTACTTTAAGTTATTGTTTCAATTGATTTTAGTTGAATTCAAGAGTTCTCTAAGTAGACCACCAAGCCATCAGCAAAAATCACTAATTTTATTTCTTTTTGCCTCTCATGACTCCTTCAATTTCCTTTTCTTGTTGCTAGAGCTAGCATTTCTGGTACTACACAAAATAATAATAATGATTTTAAGTTATAATTTAGCTTTTTGTTGGCTTTGTCTAGGTCAAAAAAAAGTATATTGAGGATCCCAACTATTATAGTTTTGCTATGTGCTTCCTCATGTATTTTAATCAACTTTTCCTTTAAGTATTTATATGTTATGCCATTTAGAACACACATATAAAGTACTGACATAATTTCATTATCAACGAACATATTTTCCTGTTGAGTTTACCATATTTCTACCCTAAACTATTTCAGTGTGTTCCTTTTTCTTTCTTAATGTAAAAAATGAAATAAAATTGCTTCCCAGGCCTGTTTTCTCCCTCAATCACCCTTGAAGACACTTAAAGCACTCTTGTTTTTTCTTTCTAAATTATTAGAAGGCAAGCAGGTAATCAAAATTTAGCCCTTTCAATTTGTTCAAATGTACTATCTTTCTAGGTTTCTTTTGGCTTCTATATTTGCAAAACAAAGTTTTTCTTAAGCTCTGGAACATTCATCAACAATGTTTCAAAGTTCTTGATTCCATTCAAAATCTACTTTCCCCGCTGTAACATCATACTTGATTTTTGCAGGCTGGATTATTTTAGGTTATGAATTTTTATTGTATTCTTCTGATTAGAGTATTTCAAAGTTTCCTTACCTCTACAATGTAATTTTATTGCTCACTGGAAGCTGACTGGCTGTTTACAGACTTGAAGTTTGAATTATGGCTAGGATGTTCTTGGAAGTTTTCATTTTTGAGCTTCTTTTAGAAGGTGACTAGTAAGTTCTATTTTCATTTTGCCTTCTGATTCTAATAGATATGAGCAATTTCATTTATGGTCAGGGTTTTTCTGGTAGGAGTGAAAGTGTTGAGGGAGTCTAATAATGATTCTTAGATTCTCTCTCCTTGATTTGTTTTTCAGATCAGTTTTTTTGTTGTTATTGTTTTTATAGTAGGTATTTCTCTCTTGAAGTCATTGATTTCTATTTGGTCTCTTCTCATTTTCAGGGAGTTTTCTCACAGGTTAGTTTTTACTACATTCTGTCCTAAACCAGGAATTGACAGCTATGGCTGTACAAAATGTTTTTAAAAACCTTTTTTTTTTTTTAATGTCACATAAATACTGGCAGCTGGATGAATTTGGTCTGTAGATAAGTTTCCTAAACCAGGAATTGACAGCTATGGCTGTACAAAATGTTTTTAAAAACCTTTTTTTTTTTTTTTAATGTCACATAAATACTGGCAGCTGGATGAATTTGGTCTGTAGATAAGTTTGCTAATCTGCTCCTTCTCAATGACTGATTCTCTTTACAATTCTTTTCTCTAAAGCTCTCATTTCAAGTTAAGTCAGCATGTATTTACTAAGTGCTTGTCACTTTCCTAAGTACTATTTCATTTATATAATTTTTTAACTTCTTGTTTTTCAAAGATGATTTTTATTGAGATGCTTTTCAGAGTTGTGGGAAAAAAATTTGTTCCTCTGGATTGACAACTTGTGAATCTTTTGAGCTATAGTTATTTCTTTATTGTAGCCAGGAAATTTCTGTTTACTCTTCTCTCTCTAGTCTTGTTCCCAAATTGGGGTTCTCCTGGTCTTGCTTTTTTAAGTAGGGAGACAGAATCTTCATTGACTCTGATAATCATCTCCCAGCTTCTGACTGGTTTTCACCTTCTCTTAGTGTTTGCCTTTAGAGTGCTGAAGCACTTTTAGATTATTAAGGGTCAAAGCATTATGTATCATCCTTTTGCTTCATTTTAAGTAAGAAAACTATGGATTTCTGGAGCTACTTAGGCATCCCAATCTGTACTTATAGTGCCACAATCCAAGTTTTAGCTGTAGAATTGTATGTTTTTAACTATTTTGAAGCATATTCACAGTACCCCAGTCTCCTGACCCAGACAAAAGAGTACTATGGGCTATCAATGTCCCTATAGTATCTCTGGTTTAAGCTAGCAGGATTCTGTCTTGTTTTATGTCTACTTAAGCCAGATTTTTTGGCAAGGCCTTTTTCCCAGTGTTTTTTAGGTTTCTGTTTGTCTTTTTATGCACTCCTAGTAGGGATGAAGTCACTGTAGTTTCTGTTTAGATTTCCTAATAATTATTTAGTCAGATGCTATTATTGGATATTTGCTGGAAAACAAGTATAAGAGTCTCCTGACACCATTCAGCCATTTTAACTGGATATTGTCTAATAATTTCCTTAAGGGACTTTATTAGTACTTTTAAGTTCCTTGCCCATGTCATCAAGGACAGGGGCAGAGAGAAATTTATAGAGGAAGAGTACAAACAATGCTAATAATTCTTATTACATTTGAATTCCTTGGAGCCTGGGACTATGCTTTTCATCTTTGTACTTTTCAGTGTTATCATGACAATTAAATCTTTAAAGCCCTTCACCACTTTGCCCCAATCTATCTTTGTTTTTCTTCATCAGAACATTTCTTTTCAATGAACAAATATGTTTTCTTTCCCTCCTACTTTCCCCAATCCATAGAAAAAGAAAACAAACAAAAACCCATGTAACAAATATGCACAGTCAAGCGAAACAAAAGTCCCACTGACTGTGTCCAAAAAACGATGTGTCTAGTTCTGTGCTGACTTCATGACCTCAGCCAGGAAGAGAGGCAGGATTTACCATGAGTCCTCCAGAATCTTGGAGTTCTTAAGGATTTCAAGGTGAAATAAAAGTGTTCTCCTGGTTCATCTCTGTTCATTTGGTATGAGTTTATATGTGTTCCCAGATTTCTCTGAAGCCATTCTTATCATCATTTCTTAAAGCACAAGAATATTCTATCACATCTATATACCATAATTTATTCAACACTTTATTTCCTAATTGATGGAAGCCCCCTCCCTCACTTCTCAGGGATTTTTGCTACCACAGACAGACAAATATTCTATACATATGTTTCCTTTTCTTTTTTCAACTTTTTTGAAGGTACTGACCCTAACAGTGGTTTTGTCAGATCAAAAGGAATGCAGTTTAACAACTTGTTGATCAGAGTTCCAAACTGCTTTCCAAAATGGCCTAGTGAACATTACAACTTACCTTCCAGACTTACAATAGTTTAATTGGCCTTCTTTCTGTTTTTTACCTATGATCTCCTCTTTATACCTTTGTGTCCTCCATGCCTTGAATACACTCCTTTCTTTCCTTGGCTTCACAAAGCCCTTCTTTCCCTTTAAGAAGTAGCTTATTATACCAATAGGCAAACTAGTAAAAATTAATGTTTGTCACACAAAAAGTCAGGAAGCAGATGGGTATCAGTGTAGCCATTGCTGCTGACAACCTGTACTTGCTTGCTTAAATGCAAGGCATATATTATAATTTTTCTATAACACAAATGACATCTTTGTTCTATTGATAAGTGACTAGGAAGAATCACTAGTATATTGTTATCTCATTACAGGGAACACATACTTTATTTTTCCCTTGCAAGGCAATTGGGATTAAGTGACTAGCCCAGGGTCACACAGTGAGACCACATTTGAACTCGGCGCTTCCTACTTTCGGGCTCTATCCACTGCTCTACCTAGCGGTTCTGATGAACCACATATTTTAGCTTAGAATATCAGCTATATTCAAGAGATGTTGTTGTTGTTCCTCCTTATGATGAACAAGAATTGGTTTTAAGTGAGGCAGAGTTGTACAGTCAATAACCTCGTTGAAGTTCAGAGGCAAAACAAAAGTCAGGATGACTGGTGACTGGCAAGGGCCTGGAATGTAGTAGATGACCTTGGCATTTTTGATTTGTTTTGGTAAAAACAGGCTGAGGGCGGTCCATGGATATGACTGAGCAGAACTTATGTAAATAAACATTCTACCATTCTAAAGAAATAAAAAAGAAGCACCTTAAACACTATCTTCTGCAGGAAGTTTTTCTTTATTGCAACTACTTAGTATACTTCCTTCCAAACACCCTTGTAATTAACTACTTTGTATATGTTTGTATTTATTTATGCTGTATGTATTTACTTGAATTCCTCATTTGAATATAAACTCCCATGAAGGTGGATTATTTGATTTTTTTTTTTTCCCATATATCTAACAGCCTGGTAGATATTATGTGTCTAATGAATGCTTATTGATTGTTGACTCAATGGAATTGAATTCTTGTAGGAAAAGCCAAGTTAACTTTTAATGTCTCTGTGACACAGAGTAGTCTGTAAAATCAAGAGTATCTGAGCTGAAAGTTTGATAAAATAAAGGTAAGACAAGAGACTAATTTCAGAGCCAGAGTAGTGGAAGGCAGTGAGGCCCTTTTTGGTACTAATGGAGAGGCCACATTTAGAAAGAAAAACTTAGATAATGGCTAAGATTTTTTTCTATGAATCTTTCATTCCAAGTTGAATATAACATGTAATACTTTGGAATTTAGTTTATAGTCTTTGATTTCATCAAATTACCAGTGAAGTTAACCAATTCAGCTTTAAAAGGGTCAATACCACAAGCTGGTTGATAGGATCTGTTTGATTAGTCGTTATTCTTTGGTTTATTTTTAGTCAAATTTTTTATCTTCCATAACAGATAAAAAATACATTTTAAAATGTTCTTCATTTTCTCTTCTCCTGTCCCATTCAACTAATTCCATGAAGGACCTAATTTCTAATAAAATTTAATTAATTCCTTAGCTTGCATTCTTTTGTTTTATATTCCATGACTGCAACAACACATTGTCCTAGAGTTCATACTGGCCAGTACATGTTTACTTTGTGCTTATACTATAAGCAAATATCCAATATCCTTATATTGGATGTGGGACGGGCTAGTGAAATGTGTTATTAACTATTTAGTCTTAAAGAAGCACCTAGAAAACAAAATTCAATTTCTATTTCATTCTGAGCCCTCTGAAAATATCAAAAAAAAAAAAAAAAAAAAAAAAGGTGATTTATGTAACTGGTCTTTGCAAACTATTATGAAGTTCTCAAACCATCTGGTCTTTATTAAAAATCTTATTTGCTGTTGGCATTCCAAAGGCAAAGAAAGTTCTAACTGCTACAGTCCAGGTTACAAATAAAAGCAATCTCAGTTGTACTTTAAACCCCTCCAAAACTGAAGGAAAAAAACCACTCAATCTTTCTTGAACTTTTTTGCTCCCTGCACTTGAAAAAAAACAGCTCATTCTTTGATAATCTGTATTCTATTAAATAGACTTCAGATGCAGAAAAAGTTTTCTTTACATGTTCTGTGGATACAGAAAAGTTCATCTACATAAGATTCTAATTTGATCGTCCTGTCTATTGAAATAAACAAAACACTATTTCCATTCCCATTCTCATTCTAAAACCCTAATCATTTTCTATATTTACCAAGAGTCCACCGAGTTTAAATGCTAGATCAGATGCTATAATGATTACTATGAACATTGGACAAAATCTCTGTGGTGAAATGGGCAAGCTAAAGATACACATAGTCAATTATGAAAATATATACATATGTTTATGGTTATTTCAAATATCTTATTATGAATATATCTACCAAAGTGAATATTTTAAAAATCTGTTCATGGCTTTAAGATTAAGAAAGGTAGAGGTTACTTAAAAGAAGACTAGAAATTAGTCAGCCTTGGTCCTAGTATAGTACATATTATGTTCTACATATAGGAGCTTGGTTTTGATAGAATACTGGGCTTGAAATCAGGAAGACTCATCTTCCCAAGTTCAAATCTAGCCTCAGACACTTGCTGGTTATGTGTGATACTAGGCAAGTCACCTAAACCTGTCTGCCTTAGTTTCCTCATCTGCAAAATGAGTTGAAGAAGGAAATGACAAATCATTCTAATATCTTTGCCAAGAAAACTCAAACAGTAATTCTAAAAAACAACTGAACAACAAATTTTAGTTTGTACTAAATTAGTGGGACATGGCTAACAATAAAATACAGTTATAAATGCCACAATGTATTATTCTGTTAATCTGTTAGGTGGTTCCGTTTCTTTCAAAGAAATCAGCTTTGTAGCATTTTAAATGAGTCCATTCTTCAACAATTCAAGTCCATGTTTATAAAATTCCTAGGGACACTGCAATGAGAAGTAAGCCCCTCCTTACCCTCACTGACCTTACAATCTAGTGGGAAAAGAAAGCATAAGCAGACAAATTACAATAAGCATACACATACAATTATAATAGCAAACATGTGCAAAAGTAGTGCCAAGGACAGTGTGAAGTCTGATGAGATTAATTTTGACCATAAGAAAGAAAGAGAATTTTAAGGAGAAGTGATCAGCTGATTCTTTAAGGATTTTGTCACTTGGAAGGGAAAATATTCCAAGTATAGAACAGTATGAATAGGAGAAAATATACCATGTATAAGGATGTGAGTAGCTAGTTGCTGATAACAGAAATATAATATACCATTCAAATTTGTATTCAATTATAGTTACCCAAAGAAAGGGGGAAGAGAAAGCCAAGCAAAAAACCTTTGGAGATTTATGTTTAATTGTTGCCCATTTAATCTAGTCTAAGAATGCACAGTATTTCACCCAATAGTGTGATGGAAAACCTCAGATTTCTGGGACCACATTATTATATTTAAATGTGTCACTGTTCTGACCTCCCATTGATAACATATTTTACTTACACATTTGCTCTTCTGCTTAAGAATGAAAGGGATTCTCCAAGCCTGATTGGTTCTGTTCCTTTGTAATGTCCAGGCTAGCTTTCTGGAGTTCCTCCGGATGGGCCTTGGTCTCAGCAGGATAGTTGCCAAGAGGATGGTCAGGAATAGAGCCTAAAGTCTTTATTGTCTCCTTCACAATCTGTTTATTCTGACTTTGTCCTTCACAGTCTGTCCCAGTCTGTGACCCCAGTTCTCTCAGCCCTTAAATACCCAATTACAATTACATCATTATAGCATACTGAGTATATGCCAACTAGAATGATCATATCATTATGTCATACTAGATATATGTGAACTAGAGAATCATTATCTCATCAATTCCATTGAATTAACACCTTGTTGTAAGTATCCTTGTTTCAAGTATACTTCTCCAGAGTGCCGGCCCTCTACATTCCTTGTCCTTAGAGAATCTCCTTTCTTTTTAAATAGAGAAAACAAATATTATGTTTTGGAAAGATACTTGGCTAGGAATCAGAAGACCTGGATTCAAGTCCAAATTATACGCTATATAAAAGGTATTTTACTCAGAGAGACTATGGAGTGTGTTGAACTTGGATTTAGCCAAAACTAAGATGTATATTCTGCCCACAGATGCTAGCTGTGAACTCAAAAAGTCACCCCAAGAAATCTTAATATTCTTTGGTCCATAATAAGCTTTGAAGAGTTTTGAGCAGAATTTTTGCACCATTATTCCTATGCTTAAAGAAGATTAATGCTAATCTGCTAAGAAATCAACAGTGACCAAAGAAGGAGGAACTTATAAGTAGTGGGGATAGAAGCAAGATTATAAGGAGCTAGAGTATAAATGGGCCATAAGGGTAAGGCATTGAATTTAAAAATTTCTGAAGGAACAGAAGAAAGAATAGTATTTGAAGATTAAAAAGGCTGAAGGAAATTTTTTGTTTTCTTTTAGGATGGAGAAACCTGATTATGTTTGTAGATACAGGAAAAGGAGCTGGTAAAGAAAGATAAATGGAAATAAATATAAAGCGGTTTATCAAATGATTCCAAAGGTCCTTTGCAGTCCCATGAGGTATCACCTATAAGGGAGAGGAAATAATTAAAGAAATGTCACTGCAGAGATAGCAGGGTTAATTCTATTATTTCTCTGAGATAGGAGTCAAGGAGAAAATGATGAATATAGTCAATAAAAGGCTCTGACAGAAGATTACAGACTTAGAGATAGAAGAGAACTTAGAGACCCTCTGGTCCATCCCTTTCACTTTTACAGATAAGGAAACTGAAACCTAAAATGATTTAGTGACTTGACTAAGATCATACAGATTACAATGACCAGCAGACTAGATCTAGGTGAGCTTAGCTCCAAAGCCAGCACTTTCTCTATCGAGCTAGGAGAAGGAGCATACCCCAGTAATTTGTCAGCTGGAAGACACACATGGTGATCAATCTCAGCAAACATTTATTAAGTACAATGTGTCACATGCTGTCCTAACAGCTGGGGACACAAAGAAAGGTGAGAGACAGCCCCTGGTCTCAAGGAGCTCATAGTCTAAAGAGAAATTTTAGTGACCAGGAGATGTCTTCTGTGAACTTAGGAGAGGGGCAAAGTGTGAAAGAGTAATTGTGGGAGATGGGATAAAGAATCCACAGGAGATAAAACAAAGTTTGCTGAGTGGCAGTAAAGGGCTAACTAGGGGACACAATGGATAAAGCATTGATCTTGATGTCAAGACCACCTAAGTTCAAAGATTGCCTCAGAATTTTATGACCGGAGTGACCCTGTTTGCCTCAGTTTCTTCACCTATAAAATGGAGATAAGAACAGCATCTAACTAACAGGATTGTTGTAAGGATCAAATGAGGTAAGGACTGTAAAGTGCCTAGCACACAAGAAGCACTATATAAATATTAGCAGTTACTAATTATTATTACTACTACAGTTATCACACACAAAAAAAGGCTTTTAAAGAGCCAAGAACACCATCCAAACAAATAGGTATTAGCTCCTTGACCCTCTCCCTCTTTGAATCTCACAGGTCACTGTCTTCTCCTATTCCCTGAAGAATTTTGAGATACATTCTAGCCAGTTGTTTCCCTGTTTCTTCATTCCCAATAACAGCAGCCTAGGCTTTACTGTTTACAACCAGCTTCACATCCACTATTTAATTTGATCCTCTGACTAACCCCATGAGATAGCTCATACAGGTATTGGCATCTTTACTAAAGAAGCCAAGGCTGAGAGATATGGAAACTCCATCTCAGAGCTCTTTCCATTTTATTGAAGGTTTCTCCCAAGGAAGATTTCCCTTTTCTTCTATTTGAAGGCTCAGCACAATAATTCTCACACAACAGACTTTTAAATAAATGTTTGGCTAAGTTGTGACAACTCCGGATGAAACAGGGTCTGAGGTATCTGAAGGTGTCAGGTCTCTGTATGATCTCAAGAACTGATCCCCTGGTACTTCAGATTCTGTGTGACTGTGGGCAAATTGCTTAAACTTTCAGTGTTCCAAACAACTCTTTTAAAACTGGCAGCAAAAAAGGTGCAAACTTGCATTGGTAGAGAGACTTTCCTTCCCTAGGAGTTCAGTTCCCTTTACCAATAAAATTACACATCCAGTTCCCATCCCATTAAATCCCTAAGTTAAGCACTTAGAATATAAACCAAAGCTTCTTAATCTGTGGGTCTCAACCCCATATGTGGTCAGGGAACTGAATGTTGGGGTCAAGAGAAGTACTGGAAACATAAAAAGTATCGAATACCCCTCCAAGATTTAATTCTTTTTGTAAAAATAAACAAGCACATCCATCTCGTTGGCATGCAAATTTGCTTTCAATAAATGATAAAAAATAGGTATACCAAATAATTGTTTTCAATTAAGTTTCTTTATGATTTATTATTAATGTTTAATTGGTATACCCACTTATAACCCCAGAGTCACATAAGTTTCTTAGGTGAGAAGGGATCTCTGGAGGAGAAAAGTTTAAGAAGCTCTGACATAAATCATGATAGAATATAATGGCAGCTAGACAATTTAATGTATAATGTTGGGTCTGTCATTCAACCTGTTTGCTTCAGTTTCCATAATTTTTAAAAGAAAAAAGACCTAATAATAATACCTATCTCCCAGCATTCTTATTAAAAACAAACAAGATAATATTCGTAAAACGTACATTGAAAGAACTATATAGATGTTAATTAATACCATTATTACAGGCACTGAAACCACTCTCAAAAAACCTACACTTTGACAACTATGAGGAAAATGAGATCTGCTCAGAAAAGAGGGGCAGATCAATTTCGAAGAGAAATTGAGTCTGGAGCTCGTTGGGGGCACGTGGAGGTAAAGGGAAAGTTGTTCTTTCAAAGGGCCACAGTGTGAGGTCAGCCTAAAAATGTCCCGCTCAGTTTCAAGCCAGGTATGCTGAGGAGCTCTGCTGCTGTAGGATGCTCATGGGGTCCCGGTGACCCCACGAGGAGAGAGGAGAGGCACCGAGGTGTGAACACGCCCATCAGGGTTCCAGAGCTGGAAGGGACCCTCGCACACTTTCCAAGAGAAGATGCCCGACTAAGCCCCGCTTAGGGTCTCTCCCTCGGACCCGGTTCTTTTAACACACGGGCAACCTGAGCCCCGAAGGGGAAAGAGGAGCTGCAGCCAGCCCGTCTTTCGAGCCTCACCTTCTTGATGGCCTTGGCTCTAGATATTCCCGGCAGGCCCACGTCGTGGCGCGTTTTCCTTCCCAGGATCTGGAACTTTTGCCGGTTGATTTTCACTTCGAAGGGGTTGGGATTGGCGGAGGGCTTGGCCTTCTGGCTTCTAGCCTGGCTCCCCAGGGCCTTTCCCCCCAGGGCCTTGCCCCTGGCTTTGCCCATGGCGCACGCAAAAACTGCCGAAAGGCCACCTGAAGAGCTTACGGAGTCAGCGTTACCCTGGCAGCGCAAAAGGGACCAGGGACAGACCGGTAGCCGCACCGAAGCAACAACGTGCGCAGACACGCCGCCTGGCGCCTAACTCTCGCGATAACTGAATCTTCCTTTTCCAGATCTCGCGAAGATTCGGAGTTAATCAGGTGGCGTCCTGAACCTATTTAAGGAACTACAAATCCCAGAATGCAACTCTTCCTCTCTTAATTGGGTTGGTCTTGCTGTTGTCTCTCTGTGGGACCACAATTCCCAGAAAGCACTGCAATTACCTCTTGAATCTCTCTGTTCCAGACACCTTAAAACCTTGTAGTATCCACGCCCGCGTGCAGCCGTATTTTCCGTCTGTGATGGGCGGGCTCAGAACTCGGAGTCCCCCTAGCGGAGGGAAGCTTTGAGACTCTCGCGGAGGAGGAGCCAATGAGGGGGAAAGGAGGCGGGGAGGATTTACGAGGCCGCGGAGGCAGAGGAGGCGGTGCCTCAGCCTCCTGGGTCCCTCCCCGGGGAGGGGAGAAAAGGAGGCGGCCACCATGGGACTGGCATTCGGAACTCGACGGAGCCCGGGAGCGGGACGGGCTCGGACTATGGGACTAAGGAGAGCCCGGGAGGCGGCAGCGAGGGCGCTAGCAGCCGCGAAGGCGAGGAACCCGTGACCCGCACCCGTCGAGCTCGTCCCTTCCACCGGCCCCGGCAGCGGCGGCATTTCCCCCTCTCCTGTCCACGGGCGGCGGCGGTCGGGACCGGTCCTCTCCCCTGAACCCCACAGCGCCGGGGCGGGCCGGGGGCAGCGGCGGCGGAGACTCGTCTCGCCGGGGTCGCGGTGGGAGTGTCTCGCTTCGGGACTGGCGCCGGCGCCGGCACCGGGAGAGAGATGCGTCTCGGGGGTTGCGGCTCCTTCCCAGTAGCGGCGGCAGCGGCGGATGATCATGGAGATTGAGAACATCGTGGCCAACACGGTGCTGCTCAAAGCCCGGGAAGGTGAGTGTTTGCTGCGGGCGGGCCCAGGGCGGGCGGGGCACCTCCCCGCGGGCCCCGCGCCCAGGTGTGCCTGCGCGCCCAGGTGCGTCCGGAGGGAGCTCGGCAGGGCTTTGCCTCTCTCCCCGTGCCCCTTTTTTTCTCCCGGCACCCCTTTCTCTCCCCGGGCCCCCCCTCTCCTTGTACTCCTCCTTTCTCCTCGCAATCCCTCATCTCTCCTCGCTTTTCTTCTTGCACCTTCTTTTCTTTACCTGTAATCCCTCTCACCGTTTTTCTTCTCTCCTCGATCCCCCTTTTCTCACTCCCCCGCTTCTCTCCTCTTCTCTCACCCCCTTTTCTCTCCGTTTCCCCATCTCTCTCCGTTCCCTCTCTTTCTCGCACCCTTTCTTGTTGCTCCCCTTTTCTCGATCCCGCTCTTCTTGCCTCTGTTCTCCTTTTCTTTCCTCTTCCCTCTCCTTTCTCCGTTCTTACTCTCCCCAATATTTGCTCTCTTCTTCCTTTTCCCTGTCCCCTTTTCCCCCGCTTCTTTTCCCTCTCCCTCTCCTTTTTCCTCCACTCCCTCTTTTCTCATCCCTCTTCCTTCTTTTCTCTCCTTTCCCCCTTCTTTTCTCTCCTCCTTCCCCTTCTTTTCTCTCCTCCTTCCCCTTCTTTTCTCTCTTCCTCTCTCCCTTCTTTTTCAATTCTCTCTCCTCTTTTTTCCGTGCTTCTCACCTTCTCTCCAGTTCTCTTCCATCTCGCTTTTCCTTTCTCTCTTCCCACTCTCATCCTCGAATTGCCTTATTCTGCAATTCTCTACCTTCTTTCCCCCCTTATCTTTCCACCCCTTCCCTTATGTTTTCACCTTTTCCTTCTCCTCTCTCTTCTGTTCTTCCCATATCTCCGTTCTCCCGCCGTAGACTTCCTCTCCCTCTGCTCTTTCTCCTCTTCCCCCTTTTCTTCCTTCTCTCCCCCTGTTCTCTGCTCTTCCTCCTCTCTTTTTGCTATCCCCTTCTCTCCATACTCCCTTCCTCGGGGTGCCTCACCACCCATTCTTTGAGACCTCTAAAGTGCTAAAGAAACTAAGTGCTAGGCTAAATTCTCCCAGAAGTCCTGACTAGCCGAGGAGTGTTTGTTTTAACCATTGTGTAAGAAAGAACTTAGTATCTCTTGCTCCTTATCCTGTTCCCTACTCTGCTTAAAATCAAATGACAAATGCAACCAAAGTTTTTTTTAGAACTCTGATCATTGGAAATTTCTCCTTAATTCAGCTCTTCCCCAGTTTTATCTAGAGTCTCACCAGTATGGCTCAAGCCAGCAGGGACCTGTTTGGATTGTTAGAAATCAGATCTCCATAAGCTCTCAAGTCTAATCAGTTAAAGTCATTTGTTTAATTTGTGGTGGCCTTTAAAAGTCTAAGAAAATGGCATTAGAAATGACCCTGGGCAATTACATTAGCTCTGTGTTAAATTTACCAGCATTAAATTCAGTCTACCATGAGCCAGGCATATGGACAAAGTTAAAAGCAGAAACAGGAGCTTAGTCTAGATGAGGAAGACTACATATACATGTATGTGTAAGTATATGCAAAAGAGAAGGTGATTTGAAGAGAAGGCACTAACCACTGTGGGGATCAGGAAAGGCTTGATGTAGAAGATGGTATTTAAATGATGGTACTTAAATTTATTAGGTTTGAAGGAAATTAGGGATTCTGAGAAAGGGAGGTAAAGGGAGAGAGCATTTTAGTCATCAGGATCAACTTGGTATTTTAAAAAAGAGCTTTTAAACGACAGTAGCTTTATGGGTAGTGATTCTGCCAGAACTTTTTTTTTTTTAATGATGTGATGATAAACAAGTTAGAAATAATTCACCTGTGGATTAATACTATATAGGCACTTAGTCAAACTGTCTGTTTTGGAGTCTTCTGTCTAATAAAGTAGGTTGTCTCCTCATAATCAGGCATAGAGTTCTGATTTCTGTGACATTGTTTCCTTTACCTCTTTACTTGTACCAAATTAGCAATTTCTATTCATTTTTATTGAATCAAAGTATACTACTTTACTTTTTTACATTTGTTAAAAAAAAAAAAAAGGCAAAGTAGCATTATGGGTTCATTACCAGCTGTGCATGCTTGTAAAAAACCTGAAAGGTGAGTTGAACTGTTTAAACTATTTGGGCTTTTGATACATTGGCCAAAACCTTCAATACCTAGAAAGTGGTATTTCACTTGATGTTGTACCAGACAGCATCAGTAATTCATTCTATCAAATAGAAAAATGCATAAAATTGTATGAAAAATGTTCTTTTGGAGCACAAATATTTTAAGTAAATCTTATTTTTCATCCTTTTTTCTTTATGAAAGTTTAATACTTTTTATAAAAAATCTCCTAAAAGGCTTTTGGGAAGAACATCAGTTATCATCTGCATCAATAAATTTTTCATTCAGAGACCATAATAAAAGAACTGAATGTTGGATTGAAAATGTACAGGGATTCTTGAAACAATATTAGTCCATAGCTATTATATAAATTGTGCAAGTTTTAAATTGAAAAGTCAGTAATTACTAAAAAAAACAATATAATCATACTGTAAGTATTAAACATCTAAGTGTCAGGCACTATGCTAGGGACTAAGGATATAGTCCCTATATCATAACCATAAACCATAAATGGCAATCATAAAGCCATCCTTGACTTCAAACTCAGGGTCTAGTTTGGGAGACTAGTATGTATATAAAATATAAACAGAACCATACAAATTGATCAAGTAATTTTGTTGGGAAAGGCATTAGCTATGGGAGAATTGTAGGGGATAAAAAGTGGGAAAGTCTTGTAGAAGACTGGGCTTGAGCTAAGACTTGAAGGAAACTGGATTCCAAAACTGGAGTCACTTGTTAAGAGTTTTAAATGATGAATAGTTTTAAATTTTATTAGAAGTAATAGGGAGCCTCTGGAGTGTATTGAGAAGGTGGATGATGTGGAACTTTAGGAAAATCATTTTGGTTTTAATTGTTCCTTAGTGCTTTTTGGGAAGTGATGGGGAGTGATCCTGAAGTGACTTCATTGGTATAGGGAACTTCCACCCTTTCCAAGTAATTACTGGTTCCACTACTTGAGTCTTAACAAGTTGCCTGGGGAGGCACAGGAGCTTGGCCAATCCATTGTCCTGTAGCACTCATTTAATGCTTGTTATCCTAAGTGCTGAGTTTACCTGGGAAGTCAAAGAACCAGTCTCTGCACTAGGAGTGTACCATAATGGGAGAGAGAATGTACATCACTGTTTTTAAACAAGCTGTATATAGGATAAGTAGCAAATAAACAATGGATAGAAGCCACTAGAATTAAGAAGTATTGGGAAAAGCTGGAATTTTGGCTGAGACTTGAGGAAGCTAAGAGACAGAGATGAGGAGAGAGCTTAGGAGGTCACCAGAGAAAATGCCCAGAGCTAAGAGATTGAGAGTTCTGTTGATGAAAGAGAAATGCAGTCCCTGAATTGATAAGTATGTGGTGATAGGGATTATGTAATGTGAAAGGGAAAAAAAAAGGTTAAGTGGGACTAAGTTATGAAGGGCTTTGAATGTCTAACTGAGGATTTTGTGTTCCATCCTGGAAATGATAGGAAGCCACTGGAGCTTATTGAGTATGGGGGTAACATAGCACTGTAGGAAAAATCACTGGCTGCTGAATGGAGCACGTTGGGCTAGAAAGGAAAGAAGGTTATGGCAAGAAGACTAATCAAGCAGGCTCTTGGAACAGTTTAGACATGAGGTAACAAAGGCCCCCTCCAGAGAGGTGGCAGAATGACAGGACTTGTCCAGGGTTACATAGCCAATGTGTATCTGGTTGGATTTGAATCTAGGGCTTCTGGAATGTAGGGCAAGAGCTCAAAATACAATATATAAAAAAGCAGTCATTTCTACTTTTTTAAATAGGAAAACAGATTTAAGGCTGAAAGCTCTAAAAACAGCTTGTAAAAGTGAGTAAAAAATGTGATCTCTGTTATTTGTTATGTTTTAAATGCTTAGTTTTTTGTAAAAAACATTTACCAAACTATTAATCTAGATCACACTGGCCAAGGGCCTAGATGTTTCACCTAATATGAAAGTGTTAATCTTCAGATGCCCTAGGGAATCCCTGACACACTTTTAGGTTGTTTCTTCAGAATTAGTACCCTAGAACCTAGTTTAGTGCCATCAGACAGGCAACATTTATTAAGCATGTGTGCTAGGCACTGTGCTAGTATTGAAGATACAAACACTTAAAAAATTAAAAGCCTCTTCATCAGTGAACTGACTACAATATATACACTTGTAATTTGGCAGCAATTTCATAATTTGGTTACTTCTAAATTATAATTTAGAGGGTCCCAGATTGCACTGGAAGGTGAGGGGGATTAGGAAGGGTCTCATGGAGGAATTGGTACTTAAGCTAAGCTTTATAGGAAGCTAGAGATGGAAGTGAAGGAACAGTTATGGAAGAAAAGCAATGTCTTATGTGAGGAACAGAAAAAAAAAACCCAAAATCAACAGCTTGAACAGATTTTAGATTGGAGAAAGTGGTCTAGAAGGACCAGTTAGAACCTGATTGTAAAAAGCTCTTAATGTCTTAATACTAAATAGTGAACATGATTTTTCTCCCTTAATCTGATTTTTCTTGTGTAGTATGATAAATATGTTAATATGTTTAGAAGAACTCCATGTTTAACCTCTGACTGCTTGCTGTCTTGGGAGAAGTAGGGTTGGGAAAAAAATTTGGAATAAGAGGTTTTGTAGAAGTGAATGTTGAAAACTATGCATGTTTTTGGAAAAATAAAATACTATTAAAAAATACTAAATAATGAAGTTTACATTTGATTCTGGTGCCAGAGCTGCTATAGCTTATTGAGCAGAAGAGTAACACAGTTAAACCTGGGTTTAGGAAAATGACTTTGATAGCTCTTTGGAAGATGAATCAGAGAAGGGAAAATCTTGAGACAAGGAAAGCAATTAGGAGGCTGTTGTAGTAGGCCAGGTGACTAGATAGGTGATGAGAACTTTGAATTAGTGATGGCTAGGTGAGTAGAAAGAGGTAGGCAAATGCAAGAGATGATATGGAGCTAAAGTTAGCTGGCAATTGATATGTGGAGTGAGGGACACTGAAAAGTTAAGAATGACTTGGGTGACTGGAAGAAAGGATATTGGGTACTTAATGTTTATTGGCTGGTAGACTTTAACAAAAATAAGAAAAATATTGAGCTTAGTTTATTTTGGACATATTGAATTTGAAGTCTGTGTGGATCATGCGGTTTGAAATTTCCAAAAGGAATTTTATTGATGTCTCTAGCTAATTATTCTCAAAGACTAGAACTAGCTTTTTAAGATCTGAGTCATTTGCATGAAGATATAATTGAAAAACAATGCAGAGGGAGAAGAGAAAAGGACACAGGTCAGCACATTGAGGTATGCCTACATTGAGAAGATGAGACACTGATGGTGATCAGCCAAGAATTTTGAGGAGTATTTGCATAGGTAGGAAATGAGCCAAGAGTGAAGCATGGAAACCTGGAGAAGAGAGACCAGAAGTAGAAGGTAATCAGTAGTAGGAAGATGAAGTAAAATGAGAATTAGGAAAAGACCAGTTGAATTTAGCAATTTGGAGGTATGTGATAACTTTAGGTAGAGCATGTTTGCAATGCATCCATGTTAATTTAATTAGAAAAAAAATTCAATATTAAATCAAGGAAGATGATATATTCAGTATAGAATTCAGTATGTATTAAATATTTCTTACTCATAACTACAGATTGAAATAGTTAGCAAGCCAGCCAGCATCTATTATGTGTATGCTTATGGCTGGGATACAAAGAAAGGAAAAAAAAGTCAATCCCTGCTCTCAAGAATCTCCCAATCTAATTGGGGAAACTCCATAAAAACAATAATGTCCAATTGAGGCATATACTCATGTGAATTGGAGATAGTCTCAGAGGGAAGGTAGCAACATTAAAAGGGTCTGATTAGGTTTCTTGCAGATGATGGGATTTGAGCTGAGCTTGGAAAGAAGTCTGGAGATAGGGAAAAGAGAAATTAGTGGACTCAGAATAAGATGAGAGTCAATGAAACTTCACCCCTTGCCCCCTCCCAGCCAATTCAGGAGATGTGGTAATGGGGAGGAAGAGCAGCAGGGAGGCCAGTGTCACTTCATGGAAGGCTGGTGAGAGGAGAGGAAGGCGGGGAAGGAACCAATCTTTTATAGTCTTTTTTTTTTTTTTTTTTTAAAGCTTTTTATTTACAAAGCATATGTATGGATAATTTTTCCAACATTGACTCTTGCATAACCTTTTGTTCCAAATTTTCCCCTCCATCCCACCCTCTCCCCTCGCTAGCAGGTAGTCTAATAAATATTTAATATATTGAAACACATGTTAGAGCTAATATATGTAGACATATTTATACAGTTATCTTGTTGCACAAGAAAAATCAGATCAAGAAGAAAAAAAAAAAGAAAAACTGAGAAAGAAAACAAATTGCAAGCAAATAACAACAGAGAGAGTGAGAATGTTATGTTGTATTCCACCCTTTATTCCCACATTCCTCTCTCTCTGGGTGTAGATGGCTCTCTTCATCACTGAACAATTGAAACTGGTTTGAATCATCTCAATGTTGAAGAGAGCCGTGTCCATCATAATTGATCTTTGTATAGTCTATTGCCATTTACAGTGATCTCCTGGTTCTACTTATCTCACTCAACATCAGTTCATATAAGGCTCTCCAAATTTCTCTGAAATCATCCTGCTGGTTGTTTCTTACAGAACAATCACATTCCATAACATTCATATACCATAACTTATTCAGTCATCCTCCTATTGATGGGCGTCCACTCAGTTTCCAGTTTCTTGCTATTACAAAGAGGGCTGCCACAAACATTTTTGCATATGGGGGTTCCTTTTCCCTCTTTGGGATATAAGCCCAGTAGAAACACTGCTTAATCAAAAAGTATGCACAGTTTGGTAACTTTTTGAGCATAGTTCCAAACTGCTCTCTAGAATGGATGGATCCGTTCACAGTTCCACCAACAATATATCAGTGTCCCTCTTTTCCCACATCCCCTCCATCATTGATCATTATCGTTTCCTATCATCTTAGCCAATCTGATAGGTGTGTAGTGGTATCTCAGAGTTGTCTTAATTTTTTTCTCATCAATAGTGATTTGGAGCATCTTTTCACGTGGCCACAAATAGTTTCCATTTCTTCATCTAAAAATTGTCTCTTCATATCCTTTGACCATTTATCAATTGGAGAATGGCTTGAACTATTATAAATTTGAGTCAGTTCTCCATATAGTTTAGAAATGAGGCCCTTATCAGATCCTTTGGATATAAAAATGTTTTCCCAGTTTGTTTCCCTTCTAATCTTGTCTGCATTAGTTTTGTTTGTACAAAAACTTTTTAACTTAATATAATCAAAATTTTCTATTTTATGATCAATAATGATCTCTAGTTCTTCTTTGGTCACAAATTCCTTCCTCCTCCACAGATCTGAGAGGTAAATTATCCTGTGTTCTTCTAATTTATTTATAGTATCATTCTTATGAACCCATTTCGACCTTATCTTGTTAAGGTGTTAGATGTGGGTCTATGCCTACTTTCTGCCATCCTAGTTTCCAATTTTCCCAGCAGTTTTCGTCAAATAATGAATTCTTATCCCAAAAGCTGGGGCCTTTGGGTTTGTCATATAGTAGATTGTTATAGTCATTGATTATTTTGTTCTGTGAATCTAACATATTCGATCAACTTCTCTATTTCTTACCAAATGGTTTTGATGGCTGCCGCTTTATAATATAGTTTTAAATCTGGTACAGCTAGGCTACCTTCATTTGCTTTTCTCTTCATTAATAGGGAAGGACCCAATCTTAAAGGCTTGAAAAGCCAAACAGGATCTCCTGTTTGGTCCTGGGGGCCATGAGGACTTGAAGGATTTTATTGATTGGTGGGTGATGATCAGAGGTTTGCTAAGTTAGTGAATTAGACAATGAGAATGAATGGAATGTGGACTAGAGTTCATGAGAGACTTGGCATCTAGCTTGTAGGCCTGGGTGACTGGGAGGTTGGTGGTATCTTTGACAGTAATAGAGAAGTTAAGAAGATGAGGTTTGTGGGGAAAGATAATGATTTCTGATTTGAACATATTGGGGTTAAAGTATTCACAAGGATAATCCAGTTTGGGACTTAGTTTTCTCTACTTTGTTCTAAAATTTCCCCCATTTACCCTTTATCTCATCTTACCAAGACCAGCGTTTATGGGTTCTATTAATGAAAATTTCAAGTCAAAAAATATTCAACCCTGTCTTAAAGTTTTTAACTTGAGGTCAATGAACTTATTTTAAAACATATTGTGATAATTTTTAAAAATATACTTGATTTCCTTTATAATTCAACTTATTTTATTTTGTTCATTTAAAGGCATTGCTCTTAGAAAGAGATCCATACAGGGGCAGCTGGAAAGTGCAATGGATAGAGTCCGGCCCTAGAGTCAGGAGGCCCTAAGTTGAATGGGGCCTCAGGAACTTAACACTTATTAGCTATGTGATCCTAGGCAAGTCTCGAAACCCCAGTTGTCTCAGTGGGGGGAAAAAAAAGAAAGAAAGAGGTCCATAGACTTTTACCAGAGTGTCACAGGGGCTCATGATATGTAGAAAAAGTTAAGAATCCGCGCTGTACATTGGAGTTTATGGAGTTAATTTCATTATTATTGCTGTTCTTTTATCACTTCCCCAGTTGGTATTGGGCATTTATAAATGCTCTGGGGTCTCTCAAGCACATTTGAACTTGTGTTTAAATAGAGGCATTAGGGTATTTTGAAGGGAGCACTAGGCTTAGGAGACTCAACTTCTTCACAGGGTTGTGAAGCAAACACTTGGCAAACTATAAAAGCTAAATATGATGTTTAGTATACTTCCTACTACTAGTATAATAAGGGAGGACTTAAAGAATTAGACATTAATTTTAATGATATATCTGACTAAAATTAATAATATCCAATAAGAAATTATAATGAAATACTGTATTATCTGAGAATCATAGTAATAGCTTTGTAATACAAAGGTCTTATACTTGTCCTCTCATTTGATCCTTACAAGGTCCCTAAAAGATAGGTATTAAAAGTATTGTTTATCTCCATTTTATTATAGATAGGACTCAGACTTAGTTTAGTGACTTGCCCAAGATCATATAGTTGGAGAGACTAGAACTCCTTCTACCATACCTCTGTGATTCCAGTTTTAAATAAAGTTTAATCTAGTTGAATAAGCAAATGATTAGGAATCTGAAACAGAATGTTAATTACTGTTTTTCCACGAAGTTGATTATAGCCTTTATAAAATCCTTTCTCCTTTTACAAATAGTTTGCTATGTAAAATACTAAAACTGGATTAGTCCTTGCATTTTAGAAAGATTCTGGTTATTCATATGTTAAATTATATAAAACTGACATCTTATTTTGCTATAAAAGATTATGACCTTAGTGATTTTTAAAATACCAAGTTTTAATTTATCAATGGAGTAATTTTGCAAATCCCATGATGTTTTCATTTTTTTTTTTTTTTATAACTTTTTAATGACAGAACCTATGCTTGGGTAATTTTTTTTTTTTATAACATTATCCCTTGCACTCACTTCTGTTCTGACTTTTCCCCTCCCTCCCTCCATCCCCTCCCCCAGATGGCAAGCAGTTCTATACATGTTAAATATGTCCTAGGTACAATATATGTGTGCAGAACCGAACAGTGCTCTTGTTGCACAGGAAGAATTGGATTCAGAAGGTAAAAATAACCTGAGGAAAAAAACAAAAATGCAAACAGTTTACATTCATTTCCCAGTGCTCTTTCATTGAGTGTAGCTGCTTCTGTCCATCATTGATCAATTGAAACTGAGTTAGATCTTCTCTTTGTCGAAGAAATCCACAAATTTCCATCAGAATACATCCTCATACAGTATCGTTGTTGAGGTATATAATGATCTCCTGGTTCTGCTCATTTCATTTAGCATCAGTTCATGTAAATCTAATGTTTTGATTCTTAAGCAGTCACTTCACTATGAGCAATGAACTTCAAATTCTTTGTTAGGAGAGATTGTCGTTGTAACGATTGGTCACTTCTTGGAGAAATGATTTCTTAGATTGTTATTCAAGCCTCCAAGAATTTTTCTAAAGTGACATCTATTAACTTTTCTTTAAAAAAAAAAAAAGTTCTAATGACCTTAACAATACTCTTTATACTCCCATGATCATGAAGAACTTTTTTTAGTTATACACTATTGTTGATTATTACATACACTCAAACATACAGGTGTGTAAATCTGTACATGTATATGTATATATGGTAAAATCCTTCTCTTGAATATCCTAAGTATCTCCTTTTATAATTAAAAACAACAGTAGGGCTTGGATAGCACAAAAATAAGAGATGCTGGGCTGAAACCCTTCTGAAATCTTTAAATAGATTCCTAGTAGAAAAAATGAGATTAAACTTAATTAATTTCCTCCTTTTGCTTTTATTTTATATAAGCACTGTAGCATGCTTTAAGAATTCCTGCTGTAATCAGCTTCTGTAGTGTTTTCAAACAAGAAATACTAGAAAATTTAAATTTATTTTTTCAGGGATACTGTTATTGTTCAGGAAATACACTTATTATTTTATTATTATTTTATTATTTTTAAAATAACATTATTTTAAAGTATGAAAAGACCTTTTAAAATTATGTTATTGACACCTTTCTTGAATCCAATTCCCCAATAAGTATCTTCCTGGTAATAAAAATGTGCATTTGGTTTATCTAGCTCTGTGTATTAGGAAATTAATTTCCACAATTGTGTATAATATGGCCATTCTAGTTTGACCTCTTGGCACCAAGCACTACATTGTTGGCTTAATATTAGTGAGGCTGATAGGAGATTCCTGGATTTACTTCAATTAAACTTGTTTTTGTCTTAAATAGTCAAATACTTGGAAAGTCTTTCCTCTTTTGTAGGAATAGCTGAAAAAATGTTGGCAATCGATGCTACTTTAGAACTATTGTTTACTTCTCAATAGAATAGGCACCTTTAAGCCAAAGGAAGTGTGAAATGACTATTATCATTAAGACAGTGAGGGCCAAAACTTATTTATTTTTGTAATGTGATTTAAGTAACTTTACTAAAAACTAAGGAATTTTTCTGACATGAATTGTCCAATTGTAGACCTTTAGTCACTTTCTAAATAATAACTTTGGATTGGTGCCTATCTCACCCCTGAGACCAGGACTTCAACCCTTTTTATCTCTGAGAAATTGAAAGTATAAATACAGAGATATGAATTGGTTATATACACATTTAATGTGGCTTTTGGCCTTGTCTGTCAGTTCAGGTTTTTTTGAAGTTCTGTTATTGTGCTGTCAGGAAAAAAAAAAAAAGACAAGACACTAATTTAAGTAATAGCATAGGATGGGGGAGATTCTTAATAGTTTCAGGGTAGAATATTATCTAACAGTTTCTACATAAACATGTAATCAGAGGACTGCTAAGTGGCACAGTGCTAGAGCTCTAGGCCTGGAAGCAGGAAGACTTAAATTCAAATATAGCCTTGAATACTTAGTAACTGTGATGTTGGCGAGCTCACTTAACCTTGGCTGCCTTGATTTTTTCATCTGTAAAATGACCTGAGAAGGAAATGGCAAACTATTCCAGTATCTTTGCCAAAACACCAAAAGGGGTCACAAAGAATTGGACATAATTGAAACAATTGAATAGCATCAACAAAGATACATAGCACGCTACAAAAATAAAGCACACAAGAACATACACATGTATACAGTTTCCTCATATGTAAAATGGAGATAATAGCATTTATCTTCCAAGGTCATTTTGTGAGGATCAAATGAGATAATAATCGTAATGCACTTAGCACAGTGTTTGGCACATAGTATGAATTATAATTATTGTTCACTTTTCTATCTATTTCTTGACAGCCATTTTGTTATATAGTTTATGTATAAAACTAACAAAAACAAATGCCTTTTGTATATCTCTTATGTATTAATATTTCAGCTCTGTGGAGAGAATGAATTTTTTAATCATTTTATTTGGGGCAAAAGTAATTTTTATTATCAGATTAAATTTACTGATAAAAATAAGCTAACAAAAGCATTAAACTTGGAAGAATTTCTTAAACAGTGTCATAAGTTAAGCACATTATATTCTTAAGTTAGTTGAATATAGCAGATACCTGTGATTTCATTTCATAGTGTGCCATATCTGAATCTTAGCTTCAGAGTTATTTGAGGTTAACAGAAGCTCAGTGACTTGATCATGACCCCACAGTTAGTAAGCATCAGAAGTGGAACTTAAACCCAGGAATTCCTTACACAAAGACTAAGGTATCACACGCCATTTTGCTTCCAAATACTATTATGTAAATAGTATCCTTAATCTCAGAATTTTGTTGCCATACTACATTTTCATGTTCAAATGACTAATAATATTTTAGCTATAAAATCATTGCTGCATGTAGTGTGGCTTAACTGACTGTTGTTAATTTATCTAACTTTTTCTTTCTAGTATTTGACATTTCGTGAAACCATTCTAAAAGGCATTCTCACTTTCATCACGTACTTAATGAACGTTCCATAATGCAGCAATAACTCATGTGTATAGTTTTAAGTTAAATAGAAGTAACAGTAAACCTATGTTCAAATACTGGCAGTGAAAATGGGGGAGGTAGGGAAGAGAAACCAAGAAACATTTTGAAGAAAGATACAAAAATGTGGCCACTCTTTTTGAGGAGGCAAAGAATTAGAAACCAAGATAATATCCCTCTGTTGTGGAATGACTGAACAAGTTGTGATGTATGAATGTAATAGGATACTACTCTATTGTGAGATATGATGAAGGGGACAGTTGGGAAAAACCTGGGAATGCTTTATCATTTACCTCTAATGTCTCCAGATCCCACCTTTTCTTATTTTTTAATTTTTACTTAGCTGTTTAAATGAACAAAACACCATTTTCTCTCCTTTCCTTTGAAGAAAAACCATATGAAGTGATCAGAACTTGTAAAGACAAACAACTTTAAAAGACTGAAGTGCTTTGATCACTTCAATGACCAACCACCATTCTAGGAGACTGATAATGATGGCAATGATAATGCATGCTCCCTACTTTCCCTGACAGAGGAATTATAAACTTAAGGTACAGAATGAATTATAGCTAGATCCTGATGAGAGCTAAAAAAGGAATACCCTAAAGTGGTATTCAGAGTTATAAAATATGGTCATTGGCAAAATATGTTCATTGGTTCATATGCCCAATGGTAATTGGCTGTGTGAATTTGAATAATGAAACTGTTTAAGTGGTTTCATTATTTCCATTAATCAAGACCCAGCACTGTATATATTTTTGGTATGGTCAGTGTGAGAATTTACTTTGCCCTACTATCCGTATTTTTGTGACAAGTTTTTGTTGGCTTAGGTTTTTTTTTCCCCCTTCAGTGGGAGAAAAAATGATGGCTTGTTAACTAAAAAAGTAAAATAAAATTTAAAACTTTTATTAATATTTTAAAACAACAAAAAGTAAGAAAAGAAAGAGCTTGAAGACATTGGATAAAGATGATAAAGGGAATGAAAAGCACAAAGAACTTCAACATTTCTGATCTCAAAAATTGGCATAATCATGAATAATATTTATATGTTCTAATTGTTTACTGATTTCAGAACAACAGTAAATTATAAACTCTGTGATAGCAGAGATCATATCTTCTTGTCTTCTAAGCTTCACAGTTTCAAATGTACTAATAAACATATAGAAACCCTTAATAGGTATTTGAATTAATTAATTTTTCCTTTTTTGGATTTTAGGACTTTAGTATATCTTATGCACTAACTGCACTAACTCTGTTATTTGCATTGTAGCAAATTGTAAGATGTTTCTTCCTTAGTAGAATACAAACTCTTTGAGAGCAGGGGATATATTTTCATCTTTATATCCAAAAAATTTGACTTAAATATTGTTCGCATGAAAGATGGTTAATAAATATTTTCCAAATTCGTTCCTTTTTATTCATATATACACATATATTAAAATATGCAAGTATATAAATCTAAGTGTTTACTTTCATTGATACATCTTTTCTATGTGCATATCTTCTCTTCATGGAATGTTCTTCCTCTACTTATGCAGATCTTAGCCACCCTAGTCATTCTCCAAAGCACAACACTGCGTCTCTGCCAAGAGGATTTTACTAACTGAAGTCCGCAAAAAAAGAATAAACCACAATCTTTAGTACTTGTTTTCTGGTTATTTCATGAAAATTACATTTGTCTCTCTGGGTGGATTAAGTCCCCAGGAGTCATGACTATGTGGTTTATTTTTCCTTAAAAAATTTTTTTCCTTCCTCCTTTCTTCCAAGTTAGTGTTAGGCACATAATGACAACATGATTTACTTCAGTTCAGTAAGCATTTATAAGTATCTTGCTGTGTAAAGTAGTAATAGAGAGTTGGCCTGTGAGTCTACAAGACCTCTGTTTAAGTCCCACCTTTGCACTCACTGGCTATGTAATCCTGGGCAAGTCACTAATCTCTCAGTGCTTTAGGCATGTCTTTAAGATCATAAATTACAGAGAATATGCTGACCTGCATTAATGGAGGGAGTTTCCTTTTCCAGGATTTCCACATACTAATGAAATCATCGTTCAGGTCCTTAACCCTAGATGTCAAATACAGTGCTGGATACTGGGAAGATAAAGGACTCATTCTGATTATTTCATGCAGAATTATTTTTGTCTTTCTTAGGAAGATTATACATTAAACTAACACCATCATCCCCACCCTCCACAGTATTATGTATGTGATCATTTTGCCATATTTCTCATTCATTTCCAATTCAGCTTGGTCATCTTTTTTAAAAATCCCCATTATATGTCCTACAGTTTGGTGTAATGGATGAAGAGTTGACCTTGGAGCTGTGAAAACTTAGGTTCAAGTTCTTCTTCTAAGAGCCAGGAGCCAGTTGCTTAAGATGGTACCTGAGATCTGAGTGCCCAAGGAGCTGGCCTGCATTAACAGAATCTCCTTATCCAGGATTTTCCTCTGTTGATGACATGAAAGGTCCAATCCCTGGCCTTATGTGCCAGGCTCTGGGCTGGATTTGGAGGTGATAAGGACCCAAAGTGAAGCAGTTTCTCCCTTAAGGTGCTTACATTCCACTGCTGGAAACATGTACTTCAATAAGTCCATGCAAAATCTGTACCCAGTGTCTATATTCCAAAGAGATCATAAAAAAGAGAAAAGGACCCACATGTGTTGAAATGTTTGTTTGTAGCAGTCCTGTTTGTAGTGGCAAGGAACTAGAAACTGAGTAGATGGTCCTCAGCTGAAAAATGGCTGAATAAATTATGGTATATGAATATGATAGAATATTATTAGTCTATAAGAAATGATTTCAGAAAAGCCTGAAAATACTAAGTGAAGTGAACAAAACCAAAGTACATATGTGATGATCATCTGTGATGGACTTGGCTCTTTTCAACAAGATGATTGTGATATAAGATAATTCCAATAGACATGTGTTGGAGGAAATCATCTGCATCCAGAGAGAGGACTATGGAGACCCAATGTGGATCAAAGCATAGTATTTTCATCTTTTTATTGTTTAATTTTTTTCTTTCTTGTGCCTTTTTTTCCCCCCACTTTTGATCTGATTTTTCTCATGGTATGACAAATATGGAAATATGTTTAGAAGAATTGCACATTTAACCTATGTTGGATTGTTTGTCTAGGGGAGGGGAGAGAAGAAGAAAAATTTAGACACAAAGTTTTACAA
Source organism: Antechinus flavipes (assembly GCF_016432865.1). Taxonomy (NCBI): domain Eukaryota; kingdom Metazoa; phylum Chordata; class Mammalia; order Dasyuromorphia; family Dasyuridae; genus Antechinus; species Antechinus flavipes. Next base: position 193,842,076 of record NC_067403.1, on the reverse strand, counting down.
GTGTAAATGTTGAAAACTATTTTTTCATGTATTCTGTAAAATGAAAAGATATTATTGTTTTTTAAAATCTATGCCCAATACAAGTAAACCCAGAATTATTAAGTGATAGAGAGCCTTTGAAGTACCACTAACAAAAGGATGATGTACAGAGAAGAGAATGAATATGAGAAGAATGTAATAGGCTTCGGGAATTATCTTGATATCTTCAAAGTGTTACTTCTCTTTGCACTGTAATTTTTTATATAATTTTATTTTTCCAAATATATGCTGATAGTTTTCAATATTTTTCTTTGCAAAACCTTGCATTCCAAACGTTTCTCCCTTTCTCCTCCCTTCCCCTCTCCCCAAGACAGTAAACAAATCTGATATAGATTTAACATGTTTACGAAAAATAATTCATTTCGTGGAAGAGCATCCTCAAGAATTTGACATATCTCTGAGAACTACTGAAATGCTATAGTGCTGAAAAGAAAGGAAAAAAAAATATTGTGAACTTAGTATCATTTTAGTTTCTTTAAACTTATTTACATTAGTGCTGTTAATATTTCTACTTCAGAGAGATTACTCAAAGAAAAAATTTCAGCTACCTTAAAAAAAAACTACACTATCTTCATAGTTTATAGAATTATAGTGCCTCATAGTTGAAAGGGACTTTACAGATCATTAAGTCTAATAATATCTTTAACAGATGGTCATGGTGCCTTCTTTTGAACACTTTTGGGACTGGAAAACTCATTACCTTATGAGGCAGCTTTTTATTTCTGGTCAGTTCTAATTGTAAGAAAGTAATTCTTCACTTTGGGAAATGAGTATGAACCACAATATAGCATTTCCACTGCCTCTGTTTTTGTCTGCTTGCATTTTTGTTTTCCTTCTCAGGTTATTTCCACTGCCTCTGTTTTTGTCTGCTTGCATTTTTGTTTTCCTTCTCAGGTTATTTTTACCTTATTTCTAAGTCCAATTTTTCTTGTGCAGCAAAATAACTGTATGGATATGTATACATATATTGTATTTAATGCATACTTTAACATATTTAATATGTATTGGTCTACCTGTCATCTGGGGGAGGGTGTGGGAGGAAGGAGGGGAAAAGTTGGAACAGAAGGTTTGGTTACCCATCCATATGTCTTGTAAATAAAAAAAGAAAGTAATTCTTCATGTGGAACCAAAAATCATGTTTTGGAGTTTTTTCTCCAAAACTTGATCTATTGTTCTTCATTCTTACTCATGTCAGCCAAGTCTAATTCTTCTGTGTGACAGCCCTCTAAATTTTTTGATGACAGCTATTATATCTTTCTTAAATCATATCTCCTACAGGTTAAAAATCTCTAATTCTTTGAATCAGTCCTCATATAGCATAAGTTACCCATTCCTTTACCATCATCCTAAATTGTCTTCCTTTGCACATGGTTCAGTTTATTATTGGCCTTTTCAAAATGTTATAAACCAAAACAAGATTCTCCATAAGTGATCTGACCAGGACAATATGAGACTTTTTAGACTTTTTAGACCTTGTGTTTTTTTTCTGTTAATCATGACCACCATCATTGTAGCTATTATTTATATAGTACAATAGTTTTTTTGTAAATATTAGCTTAATAGTATAGTCCAAAATTGCATAAGCTTTTTGGACTGTCATGTTACACTGTTGGTTTCTATTGAATATGTTAACACCTATGACATGTAATAAAGGATGAGTTAACACTGTGCTTTCTGCTCCTTTCTGAATACACTAGAATTTTTTTTGTAAACCCCTGTATGGTTTTTAGAATGAAGTGCCCTCTTCTCTCCTTTGTAAACACTATCAACTAGGGCTATTTTTATCCTTTTTCTTATCCATTCCAAAACATTTCCTGTGAATATAGATCTTTTTCTTTTGTGCTTTGAATCAAAACTTTTCCCCTCTCCTTGTGATAGTTACTTAAATTTTAAAGAGAATATCATCATCATTTTATCATCAGTCATCATCTTGTTGCAAAGCAGTTGCAGTTAAGTGATTTGACCAGAATCATAAAGCTAGCAGCTGTCAAGTATCAGAATTTGGATTTGAACTTAGGTCCTCCTAACTGTAGGGCTGAAGCTGTATCCATCGAGCCATCTAGCTGCTATGCAATATATTATTTTCATGAGCCCTACATCATTGTGTAGCTTGAAAACCTTTTTCTTCATAGGCATAATGTTGTACCTCTGTTTCCTTTAAATTCAGATCATGCCTTTTATTTATTATTTGTATGACTTTGGACCACACTTAATTTCTTTGTGCCTCAGTTTTCTCCTCTGCAAATTGAAAGCTTTGCATTATGTGACCTTAAGGTTCTTTATGGCTTGAATTCTATGAACCTATGATCCCTCCCGTTCTCTAAATAACTCCAGATAAGTTTCAGCATATTGAGAAATTTATAGAATGAACATGGTTAGGAAATATTGAATTTATAAATAGCAATAGAATACATTTTATTCCACATAGTCATGTAACCAAATATTTATTTTTAAGCATGTCAGTTTATTGAGCTTTAATAGAACAACAAGGAGTGTAGGTTTCTAGAGGTCAAGGGAGTATTTAATATCTGTATTTGTAGTCCTCAGTGACTATTGCTGTATCTAGAATAATAATTGGGGTTTAATAATGCTTAACCCAGTACTTTTTTATTGATTGAAGAACTGGCCATGGTTGTAAAAGGAAACTTCTGGGAATCTTAGGAAATGAATGAGTAGTTCTCATAGTGAGTGAGAGCTATTTTTTTGTATCCTGTGGCACCATTCATATTTTCATGCTTACTCTTTTTTTTAATCAAATTTTTTTCATTTTGAATTTAACAAACATGGACATGTTCATACATAAGTAACAGAAAAAGCAGATTGCTTAGGAAATAATGAATCTTTATTTTGTATAGCTTTTACAAAATATACATTTAATACTCTAGTACTTTGCTTATTTATGGCCACATTTGCGCATGTGCACGTGAGTGTGCTCTCTCTCTCTCTCTCTCTCTCTCTCTCTCTCTCTCTCCCCCCTTTTTTAATGTTCCACTAACAGTTTTCCTTTTCCTTTATCTGCTATTCTCCTTTCTAACTCTATCCCTTTCCCAAAACTAGAAGTTCTTTTATATATAATTGAGTAAAATCTTATTCTCGTATTGGCTTAGAAAAATCATTCTACACCTTGAGTCTGAGATGTATTGGTTTTATTATTTTGTTTTTGTTTGTTTTATTGGTCAGCATTTTTAAGTTTTTCAGAGTTGTTTTTATTTATAATCATTGTATAAATTATTGCCTTGATTCTATCCAATTCACTTTTCATCAGTTTCATACCTGTCTTCTCAGAATTTTCTATTTTGTTATTTATTGCCTTCCTCTGACTTTTTTCTTTTCTTTTCTTTTTTTTGGGGGGAGGGGTGGGTCTTTTTATTTTTTTGAGATGGAGTAGAGTGGAGTGCCTTATCCAGGATATAAATACAATGGGCATTCATGGGCCATTCCCAGTACTGATTAGTATGAAAGTTTTAACCTGTTACCTTTTTTATGCCATTTTAGATCATTTCTATCCTCCTTAACTAGCCTGGTGACCCTCCCTTCCCAGAAGCTCATTATACTCATGTGTGTTAGTCCTATAGCAGCTCAAAACTCTGGAATTTTTGGAGTTCTTCCACAGCAGGAAACATAGACATTACTGCTATTCCAAATAATGCTTATTTTTTGGTTAAGTCAGTCTCTCTTGTCCTTTGTTTTCCCATTTCTCTAAAAATAGGCATCCATTGAACATTTATTAAGTGCCTACTATGTGCAGTTCATCATGCCAGATTAATAGAAGAGATAAATATTTGACATATAACATAGGCCTTGCCTTTATAGCGCTTATGACCAATAGTGGAAGATCCAAATGGAAAGAACTATAATATGGAATATTATATGATCAAGGTATTAGAGAAGTTATAAGAGAAATATTTTGATGAGGGTTAAGGAGGTAAAGAAAGGTCTGAATCTAATGGAAAATGCCATCTTTATCCAGAGAGATATGTATCAAGGTGTAGTATTTTCATTGTTCTGTTCATTGTGTTTTTCTTTCTCATGGTTTTTTCCCTTTTGGTCTAATTTTCCTTGTACATGACAAATATGGAAATATGTTTAAAAGAATTACACATATTTAACCTATATCAGATTACTTGAGGTCTCAGAGAGGGGAGTGATAAGGGAGGGAGAAAAAATTGGAACACAAAGTCTTACAAAAAAAATGTTGAAAACTATCTTTACATGTATTTGGTAAAATAAAATACTATTGAATTTTTTTTAAAAAAAATCTGTATCCAGGAAGACTTTCTAGAAGGAGTAGAGAGAAATTTGGTTGGTAAGCTGTAATCAGAGGTGATCTGAAATTCCTTCCAGCTCCATTAGATGAAATATTTTCCTTCTACATTAAAGTCCAGGTGAGAACTGATTCCTTAACTGATAATTTCTTCTAGTGAACAAAGAATCTTGGTGCCAATGATTATAATTTTTTTCCTGTCCAGCACTGAGGAAAGAATTCCTTATGGTAAGTGTTCTCCAACAGAGTTAAGATCATCAATAATTAGAAGTGATAATGCCATCCTTTGAGTTATTTTTGGATAAAGCTGGGACTGCTTCCCATTTAGAAAAACAGGATGGAGGTTTTCAATCAAACAACAAACATTTATTTATTTTCTTTGTACATGTCTGGCACTGTGCTAGGCACTGGGGGGTACAGTGACAAAATGGAACAGCCCTTGTCTTCAAGGAGATAATATTCTGTTCATGACAATACATATACATATGAATACATCCACACTGACTCTGATACCATTTTCACCCTTGCTGAAAGTGTCTAATAGCTCTGTTGAAAACATCAATGCTAATAATGGACAGAGAGTATCAGCCCTGAAATCAGGAGGACCTAAGTTCAAAAATGGCTTCAGACTCTTAACATTTCCTAGATGTATGATCCTGGGCAAGCCACTTAACCCCACTTGCCTCCCCAAAAAAACAAAAAAAAGCAACTCAGCAACATCATGCTAAAAAATATGGAGTCAAGAGTTTAGGAAACAAGAATCATTGGAGGAAGAAGAAGAGAAGGACTTTTGAATACTGGTGACAAATTCCAGACTTAAAGTTTCTGGAAATTTCAAAAAATGCCAAAATAAATAATGTCAATGTCTGTTATTACTACAGTGGAAATGATACATGCCATATCACCTTTTACTAACCAGTGGTACTTTTTATTACTTACTACTAAGAAATGATGAATCTTGGAAAGGAAACATGACAAATTTAGTAATTTCATAGACATTTTCTTTCTTTTTTTTTTTAATTTAATTTAATTTTTTTATTTTATTTAATAATAACTTTATATTGACAGAATCCATGCCAGGGTAATTTTTTTACAACATTATCCCTTGCACTCATTTCTGTTCCGATTTTTCCCCTCCCCTAGATGGCAAGCAGTCCTATATATGTTAGATATGTTGCAGTATATCCTAGATACAATATATGTTTGCAGAACTGAACAGTTCTCTTGTTGCACAGGGAGAATTGGATTCAGAAGGTAAAAATAACCCAGGAAGAAAAACAAAAATGCAGATAGTTCATATTCGTTTCCCAGTGTTCTTTCTTTGGGTGTAGCTACTTCTGTCCATCATTTATCAATTGAAACTCAGTTAGGTCTCTTTGTCAAAGAAATCCACTTCCATCAGAATACATCCTCATACAATATCGTTGTCGAAGTGTATAATGATCTCCTAGTTCTGCTCATTTCACTTAGCATCAGTTCATGTAAGTCTCTCCAGTCCTCTCTGTATTCATCCTGCTGGTCATTTCTTACAGAACAATAATATTCCATAACATTCATATACCACAATTTACCCAGCCATTCTCCAATTGATGGGCATCCATTCATTTTCCAGTTTCTAGCCACTACAAACAGGGCTGCTACAAACATTTTGGCACATACAGGTCCCTTTCCCTTCTTTAGTATTTCTTTGGGATATAAGCCCAATAGAAACACTGCTGGATCAAAGGGTATGCACAATTTGATAACTTTTTGGGCATAATTCCAGATTGCTCTCCAGAATGGTTGGATTCGTTCACAATTCCACCAACAATGCATCAGTGTCCCAGTTTTCCCTCATCCCCTCCAATATTCATCATTATTTTTTCCTGTCATCTTAGCCAATCTGACAGGTGTGTAGTGGTATCTCAGAGTTGTCTTAATTTGCATTTCTCTGATCAATAATGATTTGGAACACTTTCATATGAGTGGTAATAGTTTCAATTTCATCATCTGAAAATTGTCTGTTCATATCCTTTGACCATTTATCAATTGGAGAATGGCTTGATTTCTTATAAATTTGAGTCAGTTCTCTATATATTTTGGAAATGAGGCCTTTATCAGAACCTTTAACTGTGAAGATGTTTTCCCAGTTTGTTGCTTCCCTTCTAATCTTGTTTGCATTAGTTTTGTTTGTACAAAGGCTTTTTAATTTGATGTAATCAAAATTTTCTATTTTGTGATCAGTAATGGTCTCTAGTTCATCTTTGGTCACAAATTTCTTTCTCCTCCACAAGTCTGAGAGATAAACTATCCTATGTTCCTCTAATTTTTTAATAATCTCGTTCTTTATGCCTAGGTCATGGACCCATTTTGATCTTATTTTGGTATATGGTGTTAAGTGTGGGTCCATGCCTAGTTTGTGCCATACTAATTTCCAGTTATCTCAGCAGTTTTTATCAAATAATGAATTCTTATCCCAAAAGTTAGGATCTTTGGGTTTGTCAAACACTAGATTGCTATAGTTGACTATTCTGTCTTGTGAACCTAACCTTTTCCACTGATCAACTAATCTATTTCTAAGCCAATACCAAATGGTTTTGGTGACTGCTGCTTTATAATATAATTTTAGATCAGGTACAGCTAGGCCACCTTCATTTGATTTTTTTTTTCATTAATTCCCTTGAGATTCTCGACTTTTTATTGTTCCATATGAATTTTGTTGTTATTTTTTCTAAATCATTAAAATATTTTCTTGGAAGTCTGATTGGTATAGCACTAAATAAATAAATTAGTTTAGGGAGTATTGTCATCTTTATTATATTCGCTCGGCCTATCCAAGAGCACTTAATATTTTTCCAATTATTTAAGTCTGACTTTATTTGTGTGAAAACTTTTTTGTAATTTTGCTCATATAATTCCTGACTTTCCTTTGGTAGGTAGATTCCCAAATATTTTATGCTATCAACAGTTATTAATGGAATTTCTCTTTGTATCTCTTGCTGTTGGGTTTTGTTGGTGATGTATAAAAATGCTGAGGATTTATGGGGATTTATTTTGTAGCCAGCTACTTTGCTAAAATTATGAATTATTTCTAATAGCTTTTTAGTAGAATCTCTGGGAGTCTCTAGGTATACCATCATATCATCTGCAAAGAGTGATAGTTTGGTTTCCTCATTGCCTACTCTAATTCCTTTAATATCTTTCTCGACTCTTATTGCTGACGCTAGTGTTTCTAATACGATATTAAATAATAATGGTGATAGTGGGCAACCTTGCTTCACTCCAGATCTTACTGGGAAAGGTTCCAGTTTTTCCCCATTGCATATGATGCTTACTGATGGTTTTAAGTATATGCTCCTGACTATTTTAAGGAAAAGTCCATTTATTCCTATGCTCTCAACTGTTTTTATTAGGAATGGATGTTGGATTTTATCAAATGCTTTTTCTGCATCTATTGAGACGATCATATGGTTTTTGTTTGTTTGGTATAGACAACATTTTCAATGTATCATCTGATATAAAAATGTGAGTGCTAGTTTACTTAGTAACAAACTCAGTTGAAAGAAGAAATTGAAATATTACTGTCCTTTGGGATATTCTTTAAGGCAAAATCCATTTTCTACATGTTCTTTTTCTTTCTTTAAATAGTATTTTATTTCTCCAAATAAATATAAAAATGGTTTTTAACCTTCATCTTTGCAAAGAACACCTCATGTTGCAAATTTTTTGCCTCTCTTCCCCCTTGTCCCAGTAAACATGTGCCATTCTTCTAAACACATTTCCACATTTCTCACTCTGCACAAGAAAAGTCAGATCAAAAAGAGGAAAAACAAAGGTGAAAATACTATGCTTCAATACACATTCAGTCCACATAGTCCTCTTTCTTGGTGCAGATGGCTTTTTCCATCACAAGTCTATTGGAATTGGCTTGAATCCCATCATTGTTGAAAGGAGCCACGTCCATCACAAATTGGTCATCACATGATTTTATTGTTGTTTTGTACAATGTTTTCTTGCTTCTACTCGCTTCATTCAGCATCAGTTCATGTAAATCTCTCCAGGCTTTTCTGAAATCAGCCTGCTCATCATTTCTTATGGAATATTCCATTACATTCATATAACATAACTTAGTTGGCTATTTCCCTGATTGATGGGCATCCATTTATTTTTTAGTTCCTTACCACTGCAAAAAAAGGTCTTAATTTTCACACCAAGAAACTAAAGCAGTCATTTAAATTGTGCATATCCTCTTTCTCAGCCTCACCCACAACTGCCCCCCCCCCAAACTGTCATTTCTTCTCAGATGATAACATACAGGTTTCATCATTATCACTACACTATTACTAATGAATTTTTATGACTAGCCAAATTGTATCTACTCTTGTTTTTCTTATAAAATGTTTTTCTGCTGAGTGAAACTTGATTATTATGACTAGAAATTTATTTAATAAGCCAAATACTTTTCCTAGAAAGACATACAACTTTCATAAATTAATAGAACTAAAGACCTTATTATGAATAAAGTTGAGACTACTGAAAATTTTAGTATATTTTTCTTTTATTTTTCCCTAATAGGACCCAAATTAAGTTATAGTGGACAGAGAGGAAAAAATTACAATATACAAAATTTAGATTTTATTTTGAACATCTTGGAGAGATGATGGGAATTTTGACCAAAATTTATGAGAGTCTTCATAAATACACAAATTAAATTGCTCCATTAAATAATTCCAAAGTGTAATATTTTTATAAATAGAAGTTTTAACATCATCTTTATTTGCATATCTTTTCAATTCACCTAATTTTGTTTTTACCATTTGTTTGACTGTTTACTCTTTGCCTTCCCCTTTCAATTAGCCTCCTATCATCTGTTTTCTTAAAACACTGAGATTACCTTGCATTTATGATCCTTTCTGGATGGATAAGAATGAAAATTTTAAATTACTTTGTTCCTGGGTTCCATAATAATAGCAGCTAAGAAAATGGAGTTCACCTTTGGGGAAAACTGAAATGTGGCTGAAGGTTTGGAGGAAATCAAGCAACCAGCTTTTACAATTAAGCTTATTTGATTTTCCGGTTAACTACTCCAGAAAGCTTAAATGTTCTGATACATGAGTCTAAGGTACCTTGCTTTCAGCAGCCAAATACCTCTTACACTATGAGCTGGGCTTACTTTGACTAGAGGAAACCTTTGAACTACTTTTATTGTGTTGAGATAGATGCTACTGTGTCTAGCAGTATATAATATTATAACACAGAAATGATGAATCTTTAATAGATACAGTTTGGATATAAAAGAACCAAAAGGAACAGCTGAGATACTAGTACTTCTTTCGTGTAATGAATATATCTATTAAATGCTTTTCTTATTCTTTTTGGTTACTCTTGGACCCTTTTTGATAGTAGGATTAGTCAACTTGTTTGTTCCTGTGATCTTATCTCATTCCTTCTATGTGAAATGTCTTCTCATTTATATGCCAGTTCCTCTCATTTAACATTCTTTTGTTTGAGGTCAAACCTCACTTTCAGGAACATTTCAGACTGGATTCCAACTGGATTATTTTATTGGCATCATTGTAGTACTGGTATTGCAGAGTTATTTTACACTTAATGATAAATGATATTTCCCAGAATAAAATGTTTCCATTTTTTTCTCACTTGTTTTCTTTCTCCCCAACTATAAACTCCTATTATATAATTTCTTTGAGAGTTGGTAACCTACTTCTGTTTGGTGAGAGAGAATGGTATGATGAAACCAACCCTGAATTTGAGTTAAAAAACTTGATTTTTTAAGGGTACCTGGGGGCACAACAGCAGACCTGGAATTAGGAAGATCTTAATTCAAATGTAGCCTCAGACATTTACCAGCTGTATGACTCTGGGCATGTTGCTTCACCTCATCTGCTTTTTCCCTTTAGCTGGTAAATGGGAATAATGATAGCACGTACCTCCTAGAGTTGTTGTGAGGACTGGTGAGATCATTTTTGTAGAGCACTTTTCAAACCTCAAAGTACTGTAGTTTTAGGTTTTGTTCTCCCCTCCCCCATATTACTAGATGCATCACTTCAGACAGTGACTTAAATTCTTTGTACTTTATTTTTCTTTGTGAAATGGAGTAAGGACTTGAATTACATTACGGGATTATTTAAGGAAAGCATCTAGAATTTAATTGTTTAGTTTTCTATAGCATTAGTGTCATTCATAGTCAGTAAACATAATTTTTTGATATGCCTCCTTCTCTCTTATTGTCACCACCCTGGGGCAGGCCTTGAATGACTTCATACCTGCACTGTTTAATAGCCAGCTGGTGCGTCTGCTTGCCACAAGTCGGTCTACTCCAGCTGATGAAAATCGTCTGTTGGGCATTCAGAGTTTTCTAAAATCTGGCCTTTTTCCCACTCCCTATCTACCTAGTGTTCTTACATCTTACATTCCTTGTAGTCTCTTCAATCCACTAGCATTGCCCTTGCTGCTTCTCAGACAATGCATTCCATCTTCATTTACCCCCATATATGGAATATTCTCCCTCCAGCTCCTTAACTCTGCCTTTTGGCTTCTCTGGTTTTTTTATGCTAGCTAAAACTTCCACCTTCTATAAGTCACCTTTCCCAGTCGACTTATTTTTTTATTATTTCCTATTCTGTTTGTACATGCTTATTTATATATTATCTCCTGTAGTAGATTGTACACTCTTTGAGAATCTTTTGTCTTTCTTTGTATCCTTGTACTTAGTGCAGTGCCTGACATATACTAAATGCTTATTGACTGACTTCTGCAGTGTAAGTAGGGCCTTTCTAAAAGGCCTGGTTGGTTTTTCTACTTCCACAACCCTTTCTATTTCTTTCTGTCATTTTTGTCATTTAAATAGCAGATCTACATTCAATCTTGAGAGTTAGTTATGGACTTTGATTATTTAAATTCCATTGTGGTGTTCTGGTTTGAATTAGAGCTAATAAGTGGTGAGAGTGCTTTCTCTCTGGAGTGAGTCATCAAATTGCAAAGCAGTTTCCTCACCCACACTGAAGTTTTTGTGTTTGCATATCTATTTGGTGCTCCTGAATAATAAATACAAACTAGAAAGTTTGGGAATGCAGCTTTAAACAAAGGAATTGTTTTCATTTATGATAGTTATAGAACACTGGTATTTGTGCCTGTGAATGAACCATGTGAAGCACTTCCAAAACCAGTTACTGATAATAATCTTGAAGAATTACATTAGATAAGTTGAAAATTTTGACAACTTTCAAACATATTACTTATGTGTAATATTTTACTTCACCAGAATGTTTTGAATTTTTTGTTTTGGCATGTTACTTGTATATTATATAGAAATTATATATGTAAAATATATATTTTATGCATATAATTATATAATATACGAGTATAAAAATATACTTGTATATAATATAAAAGTATATTAGGAACAAAAATTTAGTAATTAATGGGGTTTTAATTTTTTTTGTACTAGATTATGTTGTATACTAAAGTCTTCTTAGAAGAGTTAGGATTGGATTATGAGAATTTTGTTCTTTCTAATTTAAGCTTTTTTCCTTTCAGAAAGGTAATTTTCACAGTAGATTCTTTTGTTTATTGCTTGCCACTTCCTTTTCTCTTTGGTGACACCCTTCCTTTCTCCCCCACCCAGTATGGCAACAGTATCTTGTGGTAATCATTACATATTTTTAGATTTTTTTTCTTGTCTTAAGCTGTTTGGTCCTGTTAAAACCTGTTTGTCTGTATCATTTGTAAAATTAAGTTTGAAGAAAAACCTGTTCAGCATAAGTTAGTCTAGCTTTTGATCCTAATTGTATTAAATATATAATAATATGTAAATGTTAGCTGATACTAAATATTTTTGACTGTTTGTTCCAGACTGTTTTACATAAAAGACCTCTTATTTAGCAGAATTATAAAGTGGAAATTATGTATGATAATTTAATCAAGATGAAAGAAGTTAAAATGTTTTATTGCTAATAGTTTAAGAAAAGTGTTAAACTTTTTTCTCTAGAAAGTACATCGCTATTTCATTGTATATTTTTCTTTAGAATACAAGTTATTAATATTTAATGAAATCAATTTGACAATTTTGCCTTTATAAAATATCTTATACAATATAAATTATTAGTCCACTGATATCCATAGAATGTAATACTTGGTTTTTGGATTTGGAGAGAAATTACTTTGAATGATTTTTAGGTTGGTTAGGTTATATTTCACTCATTTTAAGTACATGGTTTAACCTTAAGATTCTATCAGAAAATGTAGAGAAGTTTCAAACTTTATTCAGTTGGATTGTTTAGTATTAAATATAGCAATACCTTAGCTTCAGGAAACCTGGCAGAATGAATAATTTTGGATAGGCTAATTTTCAAATAACCAAGGATTTAAAAACTAAGCTTTAAAATTATTTTTAACTCTTTTGAATGAAAATCTTCAAAAATGTATTACACATTTACTTGCTTCTTCCTTAAAAAGAAGTTACTAAATATCATTTAACCTTTTCTTGATTCCCTGTGATCAGTTAATTGATGTACTGTACTATTACAATAATTCCTTTAGGGCTTTTGGAAGTATGTAACACTGTTTCTATGTTAAATTTTACCAAAGTTATGCTTGTTTCAAATAGTTTTCCTATTTTGTCCTTTATTGTCTTAATTCATATCTTCTTCTTGATATATTTGGTGGTAGTAGTTCTTTTCTCATTTTGCTGTTTTTAAACTGTTATGGACTTGGATATGAGCTATTTAAATTCATCTGTGGCATGTGTAAATAGGACCTAAGTGAGGACTTGAAAGACTTTCCTTTAAGTTAACGTGGATTTTTGTGATATCCATTTGAATTACCTAAAGGCCGTTTGTGTTTCCTTTCTGGTTCCTGATATTTGAGGGAGTTAAACTTGAGTTAGATGTGGTGTTAGAATATATTCATTGAGAAATGAGTGCAGTTACATATAAAGTTGAATTGAAATTTCCCTGTAATCTAAGATTGTTCCTGTTTGTATTATCCTTTTTTATCATTAGGCCATAATTTTTGCATTCTCATTACCCTCTAATCCTAAACTTGTCATTTGGAAGTTACTTGAAAATAACAGGATTGGTGGTGAAATGCAGCTAATTGTTAGATCCTTAGAGAAACTATCTCTTCACAGATTTTTAGACATAACCATATGGAATTTGTTTGATTAAGCATTTTATAAGAGTTTGTTTTGCTTTTTCCTCTACATTGAGTAAGGGGGAAGGCAATGAATGCTTTTTAATTGAAAAAATATTTAATTAAAAAAACCTAGCTCTTGTTTTAAAATGTAACTATAATAACTATTGTGAAGGATCTCACTTGAAAAGAAGAGCCTGCCTAGAAGGAGCCCCCCAAAATTTATCTTGCTGTATGTGGGTTTTGGTTAACGCTGTCACACTTGTACCTAATTCTAGCCATTTTCCATTTCTCAAATTTATGTCTGTTACTTGCTAGATGTGATAAAAATTCAAACAAAAACTATTTTTGAGTTCATATGTGATGTTCATACCAGAAGTTCTGTTCTGCTTATGTCAGATTTGTGAATGATTTCAGTTGCCAGATTTTCTCTGTCTTTTAGTTGAAAAGCAAAATAAGATTTGAACAATAAATACTTCTTATCTGTTGTGAGTCTTCTTAGAGAAATTTGAGAAGATATTTATTATTTATGGAAAACTGATTCTGAGGTCTTGATATTATTACCCATTTTAAAAACCTCTGCTTCATTTTTTAGAGTAATTATGTAGCATATCATCCTTTGGAAAAAATTCAAGCCCCGTAATGTATAAATTTCTATTTTTATTATTTGAAAAAAATATATATGTATATATATAAAACTTTAAACTGACCTCTATAATTTTAAATTTCCATACTTTGTATTGTAAAGGAAAGAGGGTAGTGCCTGCTAAGATGAAACCAGTGTATGCTATTTTCTCTCCTATTTGTCTTTTTAACGTTTGGTATTTTCAATAAGTTTTTATTTCTAACATCTGGATTCTTATTGAAGTGATGTACATAGGTGGAAGATAATTTCATGTGTTTTGTAACATCATCTTGTCACTAGTTTTAATTTCCTGGTGTTATCTTTTCTTTTTTTTTTTGCTAAGGTAGTTGGATTAAGTGACTTGCCCAGGTTTCACACAGCTAGGAAGTATTAAGTGTGTGAGGTCACATTTGAATTCAGAGCTTCCTGACTTAAGGACTGGTGCTCTATTCACTGCACCACCTAGCTGCTCCCCTGGGGTTATCTTTTTTTAAAAAAAATTTTCAACACTTCAAATATTGATTTTAAAATACAACAAAATTTTTTAAAAACCACTTTGGATTATTGTTACATCCCTTTTGATAATTTGATATACCATCAAGCAGTATAAGATCAGAATTAAGAATTACAGAATACTAAAACAAAACAGGCATAGAAATATCTTTTCTTAACTGAAACAAATTACAATTAAGGAAGTATAATTTTGAAATTAAGATCATATCTTATCAATGCCCTTATCTCTGCTGACTTGGATTCCTCATGATAATTTTGGTAGTAAGAATTTAAATAAAAGTGCTATGTAGTATTTTTTTTTCCATGACACTGGGGCCAGTATTTGGTTCCTTAACTCCTCTTTTTCCAATATATTAGCCTTTTTTTTTTCTGTAAGTAAATGAGAAAAAAGAAAAGATAGTGAGATCCTTTACTCCCTTTCCCTTCTTCTTATAACAAACACACCACATAGCTAACATTTAACAAGTGCCTTAAAGTTTACAATGTGCTTCACATTTTTTATCTTATTTGATTCTCATGACACTGAGGTATATACTATCATTATCCCCATTTTATAGATAAAGAAACTAAAGCTAAGAAGTTAAGGGGTTTGCCTAAAGTCACACAGTTTCTGAGGTAGAATTTGAATTCAGTTCTTTCTGAATCTCCCCAAGTCCAAAGGAACACAGTATCCTTTTCACAGCATTGCTTAGCTGCCTCTGTAGACATTAAAGCCTAAAATATCCTGAACATTGTGTAGTTGGAGAATAATTTAATTTTAGGGTTAATTAAATGAGCTTTTGGGGGTAGAGGGAAGGTAGAAGAGAGGAGATGGCATCCATGGAAATGTTTTTCTTTATATTATTATTGTGAATTTTTACCATATTAAGTAGCAATAGATAGTAAGTGTAATTGCATTTTTTTCTTTGATCAAGAATTTGAGTGCCATAGGACTCATAGGAAAATGAGTTCTGATTGTTAAAGGTTGTAACTGGAAGTTTTAGGAATTTTTTAATGGATACCAAAATCAATATAGTTACACCCTTGATTTGTCTGTTATGACCTTATTTTTCATGAAATTTTAAAATGTTTGTTAAATGGAATTTCAACTCAAAATGAAATATCAAAAAATTTTAGTTCATAATTTTATGAATGATATTAGTGTTTATTGATAAGAATATTTGATCACAAGGTTTTCTCTAAATAAAGTTTTTTTTTTTTAAATATGGAAGTGTCAAATGAGAAGGAAGTGACTATTCTATAGGTTATAAAAACCATAGAATTATTTTAGAATTAGAAGGATCTTCAGAGATCATGTAGTCTATCCAGTCCATGGAATATGAAACTCTTCTATAGTTCTGCTGGTAGGTGATCATCTTGCTTCACTTGAAGACTTACAGTTATAGTAAATTTAGATCTTCTAAATGCAGTATAATCCCTTTTTGGGAATTAGGATGTTTTTCCTTATGTTGTACCAAATTTTTATTTTCTTCAACTTCTACTAATTGGCTCTCGGGACCTGGTCTATGAACAAATAAGCAATTTAAAATTCTCTTATATGTGAGAGCCTTTTGCATACTTTTAAAGATAATTATCATACCTCCTCCAACTTCCCCAATTCTTTAATTTAAGCTTCTATGATATGATTAACAATCCCTTACAATCTTAGTTGCCATATTCTGGATATCCTCTGTGATGTCCAGAACTGAATATTAAAGATAAAGCCTGACCAAAGTACAATAAAATATTATCTATATCATTATAGTTGTCATACTTCATCATTCATTATAGTTCCAGTTTACAATTAGACCGCCTTCATTTCCTCTTCAGCTATGTCTCTCTTGTTTTCTCTAGTAATATTTCACCCCCTCTGGATATTTATATTTAATGTAAAAGTTTTAAGAATCAATGTGGTAAAACTAGGCAAACAAATGAACCTCCTTTAAGAATTTTGATTTCTTTCTACTAGATTAAACTATTTAAAATATTCCTTAAATTGATTCTATTGAATACAAAGTAAAAAGTAAGCTTGTTTCTAAATATGTTGGTTATATTTATAGTCTTATGATTTTTTTATAAAAATTTACTTGTCTAATATATATATAGCTGAGACTTGGCTGAATGATGTTATTCCTTTTTAAATGACTAGTTATTTTATCACACACGATATGGAAGTATATAAGTATATGTATATATTCACTTTTAATATATCTTAAAGAATTTTAATTTCATCAATCTATATATTCTTTTTATTGATGCAGATTACTACCCCTCTTTAATTTGTAACTATCCCTGGAGATTTGTGTTGGTTAACAATTCCACCTCCCCATTGCTAACTTTGTCTTGAATTTCTCCTAAATTAGGGTTATAGTGGGACCCATTCTTAAAAAGCCTTTCAAATTTTGTAGAATCTGCTTTCCCATCTCCCTCTAATTGATAATGAAAGGAAAACAAAACCAAACATGTAGTATCAAACAAGACAGATCTCCTCATCCTTCACAGTCAAATTTAAACTTACATAACTATGTAAACATACATATATATTTATATATATATATACACATATATATATATATATGTGTATATATATATATATATATATATATCTTTCATTTTGTTCTCTTAATTCTTTTCCTTCTCTATTACTCTTCTGGAATCATGGTTAATCATTATGATAGTCATATAGTTACTGAGTCTTTCAAAATTGTCTTTACAATATTTTTGTCATGTAAATTGTGCTCTTCTTACTTTACTCTATTTTATAAAATGATAACAAACCAAGTAGGATAAATCAGTGGAATTGTTTGTTCAGCGATAGAAACCAAACACACAAGATTGATTGTAAAGGCTAAGTTTCAGAAATTAGAACTCTAATAGCATTCAATACCAGTAGAGCTAGTTGAGAATTTTTAAGATCAGAGTGCTAAAATCTAAATGAAATAAAGCAGTATCAGCTACAAAGAACTTGAATACACCCTGGCTTTATTTACATTTTCAAAAAAGTATGAATGCAAGCTTTGTAAGTGTTGTCTCAAAGTGCCTTCATTTGTATCAATCAATTAGATGGCTACTATTTATAGCATATATTGCTGCTTTAAAAAAAAATGACATATAGAAAAATAATTTTCCCCTTTTAATGTTTATCTCCCTTATACCATTGAATTCTGACCTGGAACACAGTGGACTCTAGCTATTTGCACGACTCACAAAATGAAGGGAAAAGAACAGGGTGGAGTTAGATTGGTGCTGCTGCAGCAGGAGCCAGGAAAATAGTAAAAGTTCTATAAAAGAGATCCAGTGTAATGTGTTGAATTAATTCTTTAGTTGGTAAGTTATAGTAATACTAAAGGTCTTTATTTGTAATTTCTGTATATATGTCACATAAAATCTTAGATCTGAAATTATGTTGAGTATAAAGAATTTTATAATTGGTCAAAAGTTCCTTTTTCTTTTATATGTTGAAAATCACAGATAAAAGTAAATGTCTATTGATTTCTTTTCCTTATTTTTCCTTAGAAACAATCTATATGTTCTGGCAGATTCTAGTCTGTTGGAAAGGCTTCCTATTAGAAGACTTTTTTTCAAGTAAAATATCCCATCTCCTTCCACCAATCCTCATATGGCAAGAACCCAGGATTCTTCAGGATTCTGGTGGCCTTCTTTGGGAGATTCCCTAACTTATTGCTGTCTTTGCTAAGATATGAATTTGAAATGAGGGGCCAGAAAGCATATGCTTTAATAAATTTGTTCTATTTGGCCCTTGGAGCAATAGGTAGAAATTTATAAGGTCAGTTTAGGTTTGATGACAGGAAGATTTTCCAGCATATAGTTATCAAAAAATGGAATGGACTGACTAGAGGCACTATGTTCCTTCTCATTAGAGGTTTTCAAATAGTGTCTGGATGACTGTTTAATTTGGTCTATTAATAGTGAGAATTCCTATTTTTTGTATGGATTAACATGTATGACCGACCACTGGTTTTAAAATTCTGTGATTTCTTTGATTCGGTTTAGCCTCTATCACCACACTTATAATAGCAACATATGTGAAGTATAAGATAGTTCTAGGCCTTTGTAGTCTCATTTATCTTTTTTTTTTCTTTCTATTAGGAGGAGGTGGCAAGCGACATGGTCGAAGTAAGAAATGGAAGGAGATGTTAAAACTACCCCATGTCAACCACTGTATTGAGCTTAGACATTCCATTGGTGAGCTAATAATGCATTTTATATGTTTATTTGTTATTTGGAGAGGTGCTAAGGCAACTGGGGTTGAGTGACTTATTCAAGGTCAAACAGCTAGTAAGTATCAAGTATCTGAGGCTGGATTTAAATTCAGGTCTTACTGACTGCAGGGCTCTATCCACTGCACCACCTAGCTATCCCGCATTTTGTATATTTGATCTCTTAATATATTGCCAGTTGTTTGAACAGACCTTATTAGATTTATTGAATAATTTTCAATGTATTTTTTATTTGGATATCAGATTCATATTTATAAGATATTTTCCTTATCTTCCCATATTTCTTTTCAGTGAGAAAACTGTAGATTTCTCAGACTATAGTTAGAAACTTTATGCTGTGATAATGTAGGAATGCTTACTATGATTATACAAATATAATATATCAGATTGCCTTCTTGAGGGAAAGGAAGAGGAGGAATAAAGGAAGGAGGGAAAAAATAGAAATCAAAATATTATAAAAGTAAATGTTGAAAACTATTTTTTTATTTTAAAAAGAAAGAATATGCTGGTTGACTTAGTAAAAAAAAAAAAAAAATCCCAAATTGAGTGGATGCCCATCAATTGGGAATGGCTGAATAATCTGTGGTATATGAATGTTACCAAATGATATTTATTCTATAAGAAATGATCAGCAGGCTGATTTCAGAAAGGCCTGGAGAGACTTACATGAACTGATGCTAAGTGAAGTGAGTAGAATAAAAAGAACATTATACACAGCAGCAGCAAGATTATATGATGATCAACTCTGGTGGACTTGGCTCTTTTTACCAGTGAAGTGATTCAGATCAATTTCAGTAGACTTGTGATTAAGAGAGCCATTTGCAGCCAGAAAAAGAATTATGGAAACTAAGTGTAGATCAAAGCATAGTATTTTCGCTTTATTTTGGTTGCTTTTTTTTTTCCTTTCTCATTTTTTTCCCTTTTTGATCTGATTTTCTTGTGCAGCATGATAAATGTGGAAATATATATATAGAAATTGCGCATGTTTAATATATATTGGATTACTTGCCATCTATGGGGAGGGATGAAGGGAAGAGAAGGAGAAAAATTTGGAATACAAAGTTTGGCAGGGGTGAATGTTGAAAACTATCTTTGCATATATTTTGACAAATAAAAAGCTATTATTAAAAATAAATAAATTCCTCATCTTAAAGAAGATCATTTACCTTTAAAAAAAAAAAAAAAAAGAAATCTCAAAATATTTCCAGTACTTTCCCATTTTTGTCCCTAAACGAATTTGTTGGCAATGTTCTCCAGTGTTTGAGGAGTTACATTTTGCTTGGCAAACATAAATGCTTTTTCAATCAACAATTTAAGATTATTTTATAAGGATGACTTTGTAAAATTGTTTACATTTCTTGTTTACAAATTTAAAGCCTTTTTCAAATTAAGTAGTGAATATTCACTGATTAAATGGAATATGAAAGCAAAATATAAATGTCTACACTTTCTAGTTGTTTTCTTTCTAGTGCTTTGTAGAAGCTTTGTAGCTTCTTAACCTAAAAAAAGATTAGTAGAGTATTAGAACATTATTATCTATTTTGAATGGCAATATTAATGATATAATCACCAAAATAAACTTTTAAAAAATGTTGACAGCTAAATGCCCTGGCTGTTTCCAGTGAGAAAACGACCCTACAGCTTGAGTCGCTTGTGTGCAGGATTGTAATTACAGCTCCCAATACATCCACACCTGCTGCTTCATCACTCACCTATTGCCACAAGGCTTTGAGAGAGGTAAAAATGGCAAAATGGTATAGTGATGTCTTTTGGTTCATACATAAATTGGATTTAAGTGAGGCAGAGTTGCACAAAGTGTCACTCTCTCTTTTAAAGCCACCACTGTCCAGTGGCAGGACAGAGTCAAGACGACTAGTGATGATTCGAGATGTTGTACATGACCTTGGTGACTTTGATGTACATCATTTTCATGATGGCATGCTTGCCTGGGTGCTAGACAGTGGGCAGTACTCTTGAGCTTTTCCAGTCATATATGTATGTGAGTCACCATTGGAGTAAAACAAGACTGTGTGTTTGCTCCCATGCTTTTAAGCATGGTGTTTTCAGCCATGTTGTCAAATGCCTTAAGTGAAGACAAACATGGAATCAATCAGTTACTGCACTAATGGTAAATTCTTCAACTTGAAATGGCTACAAACCAAAACTAGAGTGGAGGGAATGTTAGTGCGTAATTTTTTTATTTGCAGTGCACTCAATGCAGCCTGCAAAACCGAGATACAACAAAGTATGGATCGATTCTCTACAGCTTATGCTAATTTTGACCTAACAATTAACACCAAGAAAACACAGATTCTCCATTAGCCAGCACCAGTCGTCCGTATGTGGAACCATCAGTTACAGTAAGTGATGAAGTTTTGAATGCTGTAGATAAGTTCTCTTCACTTGTCAGCATACTTTCCAGGGATGTCCACATTGATAATGAAATTGACACACACATTGCCAGAGCTAGCTCAGTGTTTGGGACATTCCAAAGAAAAGTGTGGGAGAGGAAAAGTATTAGACCTGCTCCCAAACTGAAGGTCTGCAGAGCTGTTGTGCTAATCTCATTGTTATACGCCTGTGAAACCTGAACAACATACCGCTGCCATACCGGAATGGCTTCCATTTGATTTCACTTAGAAAGATTCCAATAACACCTAGCAGAATAAGGTACCAGGCACTGAGGCTCTTTCTCAACCAAACTGCCAAGCATTCCAACTCTACTGCAGAGAGCACAACTGGGACTGGCCACATTGTTCAAATACCACATGTACACTTGATGAAAAAAGTTATTTTATGAAGAACTCACACAGGACAAGCACTTACAAGTTAGTCAGAAAAAGCAATACAAGGACATTCTCGAGATTTCTCTTAACAGCTTTAGAGTTGATTGTATGACATGGGAAACATTGGCCCAGGACTGCCCAGCATGGTGTGCCCTCATCAAAGAAGGTACCTGTGGTCCATGAACAAGGCTCAATTGAATTAGACCAAAAGAAATGTGAGATGCCTAAAATTAGAGAACTATCCCAAATATTCATATGGACTATTTGTGTCCGATCTGTGGAAGAGCACTTCGAAGTAGTATTGGTCTGATCTGCCAGTCAGACATACTGCAACTCAACTCTAATATAGTAGTGTCATTTTGGTCCTCTTCAAAAATGAAGAACAACCAATCAGCCAATAGCATAGTAAGAAAAAGAATTAACTTTTTAAATTAAAATAGCAAGTGTTAGCACTGCAAGTGAATCAGGAAGGTCTGTATACCAAAAATAGTTTCATCAAAGTGAGAATGGAATGTGCCTCTATAAATAATGCACATTTAAAAAATTCAGATTGGGCACAAGACTCCTATTGATAAGTGTACTTAAGTATACTTTTAGTTGTGAAAATAGCTGGTTGACATTTTCTACCCTTTTTATTAAATCATACCAAGTGATATTTATAATACTTAACAGTTATCTAATAATACAAAAATGATCTAATTATTTTGTAGCAAAAACATTTACATTTTATAACTAACTTTAAAAAAGGTGCTAGGAATTTTTGAGGAGATTGGTGGAGTGTGTGCAAAAGGCTACATTTCAACTTTTTATTCAACTTTATCTGAATAAATAACATGTTCCATAAAACCATATTTAACAGCTGGTTGATTGTGACTAATGAAGATTAAAATTTTGTAACTTGGTCTCTACTTCTATTAGAGTTCACATGCTGGTTTTCAACAAATTGTTATCTATATCATATCTACTGTTAACTATTCTTGGAAGTTAATGAGATGTGAAATCATATTTGGCTCTAGTCTTCATCAGAAAAACTCAAAAGCTTTCTATTTCATTGAATGATCATTTTTTTTTCCCTTGAAGGATTATGTTCAGTTTTTCTGGGTAGATAATTCCCATCTCTTTTATCTTTCATAATATTATATTCTGTGCCCTCTAATCCTTTAAGTTGAAGTAATTCTGAGTGTAGTTTTCCGATATTTGAATTTTTTCTTTCTGACTGCTTGCAGTATTTTCTCCTTGAATTGGGAGTTCTGGAATTTAGCTATGATGTTCCTGAGAGCTTTCATTTTGGGATCTCTTTCCAGAGATGAATGGTGGATCTTTATGTCCATGTTACCTTTTGGTTCTAGGATATCAGGGCAGTTTTCCTTGATAATTTCCTGGAGGATGATTTCCAGGTCCTTTTTTTGATCATGAGTTCCAAAATTTCATAATTCTTAAATTATTTTTCCTGGATCTCTTTTCCAGGTCAATTGTTTTGCCAATGAAATATTTCACATTTTTTGACCAAACACAAAGCACCACCATCATTGATGGGTTAATGACAACTTGGAAAATGGTCTCAAATGCAGTCCTTCAGGCACTTACTTCATGGACCTGTGTTGTTTCTCATTCTTTGTTAGAATCCTTACAAGCTGTTAAGTCATTAGAATTGATACAGACAATAATTATCTAATTTAGCATGGTTCAGTATAATTGATCTAATCTTAGAAGGAGATGTTATGGGCCAGAACTTGAAACAAGGTACTAAGTGGAACTGATATAGAAACAATGCTTGTGTTCACACCGTTAGAGAACTCATATAAGCAAGAAGCTCTTAGGGCCAAAGAGCACTCTGGAATAGATACAAAGGCACTCTGGGACAGACACAGAGCACTCTGGGAGATTGAGAGCCACAAGCCCTCTCTTGAAGGCAAGACAGATTCATTCCAACTTTCACCTTAGTGCTGGCTGGAGACATTCGGAGTTGAGCTAGAGGAAAAAGACTAGCAACGAGAGCTCTCGGAACCAAGGAAAGGTACCTGGACCCAAGGAAGGAGAAAATAAACGTTTGGATTTTATCAGCTGGCTGCATTTGGAGTGATTATTACTTTGAATTGAAACTAAGGCTGCCTCCAGAAAACCTCCCCAAGAAATCTGCTCTCAGAGAGAACCATTATATTTTAAAGAAGAAAACACCACAATACTGGCTTCTGATTGTTCCCTTCATAATATGTTGAGGTCCATGGAAAAGGTTGGATGGAGGGATTCTGTGAGTGGCTTCATGGGAAGGGGGCTCGCTGCTTGCCCACTGCTGCATAGTGGCTCAGGACCACTGCCTCTCCTGGCAGTACTCCTTTCTGCCTAAGCAATACAGACACCTTACCTAATAATCTTCCAAGTTGTCTTGGGTTAGAAAATTGTTTCACCCCATCTTTTTGTTGGTTCTGCCATTTTAGAATTTTAATAGTCGTCTAGTGGTACATATGAAAGAATCCATCATCATGGCTCCCAGAACGCTATGAAAAACCTTATTACACAAGTATTTTTAACATATATGTTAATATAGCAAATGGTAACATAAAGCATTTCCACTTTATGATTTGTATACATTAGGAATTGAATAATTTTCCCAATTCTCTGTTTGTAGCAGCCCTTTTTGTAGTGACAAGAAAGTAAAAACTAAGTAGATATCCATCAATTGGGGAATGGGTTATAGTATATGATGGTAATGGAATATTATTGTTCTATAAGAAATCATGTGCAGTCTGATATTAGAAAAGCCCGGAAGGGGTTATATGAACTGATGCTGAGTAAAATAAGTAGAATCAAGGGAATATTGCACACAACAACAAGATTACATGGTGATAAACTGTGACAGACTTGACTGTTTTGAATAATGGCAGTTCCAATAGACTTGTGTGTGAGAACCATCCTCATCCAGAGAGGACTATGGGAACTAACTGTGGATCACAACATAGTTTTTTTCACATTTTTTTGGTGGTTGTTTGCTTGCTTGTTTTTTTCCCTCATCTTTTTCCCGTTTAATATGATTTTTCTTGTACAGCATGATAAATGAAAATTAGAATAGGTTTTAAATTGAAATATTTAATCTGTATTGGATTACATGCTGTCTAGGGGAGGGGAAAAGAGGAGAGGGAGAGAGAAAAATTTGGAATACAAGGTTTTGCAAGGTTTTAGCATATATTTTGAAAATAAAAAGCTATTATTATTTTTTAAAATTTTCCTGATTCTCTCTTTAGTTCCCTTTAACCTCTAAAACTAGAAGATTTCTATTATTCCCTTATGTTCCTAAATTGCTTTCTCTGGATTGTTCCTTTGCCATGCTTTAGTCTTTCTTGTGTTATATTTACATGTATCAACATCATATCTTTGCAGTAGTTTGTGTTGTTTTTTCATTTTTGTATCTCTGTTCCCTAGCATAACAAGTTGCACAGAGAAAGTGCTGAATTGATGTGTGTAATCTCCTGAATGGAATGAAATGGTTAATGTGTAGTCTTGATCATGAGCATCAGAATTATAGGGTGACTACTGTTGTATTTTCTTAAGTCATAGAATTACAAATTTATGTATTTGGAGCATAAAGTAATTTTAGTGTGCACTTCCAGTTCATTTGCTAATCATTTAGAAAAATTAAGTAATCAATATTGGCTCTTTGAGCATCTGTCCCCTTTGATTTAAATTCTCTAAACAGATGTCACAATGAATAAAATTGTACAGCTGTTCCTAGTTACAGGTGACTTATTTGCCCTCTTTTTATGAAAGGAAAATATCTATTCGAAATTGCTCACTTTTTTCTGTCTTTGGGATTTCCTTCCTAGTTTATATATGACTTAAGATTATTGCTTTTACGTAGATTATCTTTGTTTTAATTTGGGAAGCTATAAATGACAATTCACTTAGCTATTAGTAGCTTGAAACTAAGTTATTCCTATACCTTAACCTTTTTGACTATTAAGTTATAGTAGAAATATCTGTTAACAATGTTTCCCTATATTATACCATAGTTAGTTGGTTAAATATTGAACCTGATTTTTTTTTAATGTTTTTAATCCTTCAGGTAGCTCACTCTTAATAATAAATATATGGCTATATACCTTTAATATATATATATATATATTTCCTTAAAATTTTTATATGATTAATATCTTTGTAAATCAATGATATTTTAAATTTAATTATTTAAATAATATTCAAATAAATAAAAAATATTTTAAATTAACTATTTTAAATTGATAAGGATTTTGTTTTAAAAGAATCCAATGAAAAATTCTTTATATATAATGTCCCAGAAATCTTAGTGCAGATTAAGCTTATGGAATCTTATTATTTTTTATTAAAGTGTTTTAAGGCCTAAACTATACTTTTGAGATATTTATTAAAGAATATTAAGGCATAAACTGTAAACCTTTTATACATTTTCTATAAGTAATCACCAGTTATTTGAGTCACATGATCACAAAGTTCAGAGGCACACAGAATCATCTTGTCTAACTATTCCTAAACAAGAACACCGTCTACAACCCTTCTGACAATCCATTCGGCCTTTTCTGTAACTTCCCCAATAATAGTTAATTCCCTTCTTCTTCTGACAGTCTATTTTACTGCTAATTCTAATTGTAAGGAAAGTTTTCATTATAGGAATATGAAATTTGTTTTTATTACTTGGGCCTCGATCTTAGTCCTATCTGCCCTCTGGAGTCTAGTAGGCATTTATAATCCCTCTTCTAAATGCCTCAATTCCTACCTAGTCCTAATTACTGAATAGGAAGTTTCTGAGACCTGTTAAAGACCTTAGCTTAAAAAAGGCCAGCGTCTTCCCCTGCATCCAGGGTCATCTCTATTCGTCCTGATATTTATCTGGCCACTGGACCCAGATGGCTCTAAAGGGGAAACTGAGGTAGGTGACTGGACAGCCCTCATTTAAATCTAATTCACTTACAAGTCATAACATCATGTCCCTGATGTCATGGTCCTCTTCCAGAATGAAAGACAGACAACAACAATCAAAATGACAACTATTCAAATACAGTACTGTACTTTAAGGAGCAGTATGGTCTTTCTCTTCCCTAGACTAAATTTTATGAATTCTTTCCACCAGTCTCTATATGACATATTTCCATTTTATTTCCCCAATCTGGTCATCCTTCTTTGAACACACTAAAGACTGTCTATATATGCCTTTCCTAAAATTTGGTGTTTTAGAAGTAAACACATAGATATGATCTGACTATGGCAAATTTTGATGATTTATAATTTTCTGTTAGGAAGCTGATAGAAACTCTTATATTAATATAGCCTTGATTTATTATATTTATTGTAATGTTGTTATGTTGTTGACTCACAGTAAGCTTTTTCTATTTCATCTTTTTTTGGCATCTACAAACTTGTTTAAAACTTATTGAACTGCTTCATTTCCATGCCGAGTTTGGTATTCATTTAGATCTTTGCTGTAACAAGTTAGTAATCTGACTGTACATACTTGATTCAAGAATGACTCCCATAAGAGTAACCAGTTGTTCCCAGTTTCGTATACAATGAATGTGTGTGTATGTTTTGTAGTTTGTAACTTTCTTTAGTGATTTCTCTTACTGATGAGACATCTATTTCATTTCTAGTACTTTGCTACGTAAGTGAAATGGTGTTATAAATATTTTGTTATATATGGGGATAGGAGTGTTTCTTTTTTGTCATTGCCCTCCTTGGGGAATATGCTTATTGATGAAGCCTCCAGGTCAAAAGGTATGTTGTTTAATTACTTTGCATGATTTCAAATAGTTTTCCAGAATAGTTGGAATTTCATAGATCTACTAACAATTCATTATTGTGCTTGTGCTTGTCTTTCCCCAGCCTTTTTAGTATTGAAGAGTTTTCATAGTATTTAGTCTTTCATTGTCTTTCTAATTTGTTAAATGAAACCTTGGGGTCATTTTTATTTTCATTTTTCTTATTAATAAATTTGACATTCTCTCACATAATTTTAATGGTATGTTTTTTGAGGTTTTTTTTTTGTTTTGTTTTGTTTTTTTCTGAGAGCTGTTTGTTCATATCCCCTGAAAATCTACATACTGGCAAATGACTTGAATGGTCATGTATTTCTTTTAATTGACTATTTATCTTAGAAATTAGACTCTTACTAGTGATGTACAGTGGAAAGATTTTTTTTTTTCCTCAGTCACTTCTTTTCTTGTCCTAGTTGATTTAATTTTGTTCTTGTAAAAGCTTTTCAATTTCATTTAATTGAGTAGATTTTTATCTTTTGTAATTGCTTTTATCCCTTATTTTGGTTAAAAATTTACCCGATCATCTTTGTAAAAGCTTCCTGTTCTGCTTCTCTTTTAATTGCTTTATATTATGATCTGTAAGATAATGGGTGAGGAAGGAAGGGAATAAGCATTTTATATAATACCTACTATATTCCAGACACTTTACTAAGTGCTTTGCAAATAGAATCTCATTTGATCTGGACACATGTAAAGTTTGATTGTATAATGGTTTATGGTTTAAGATCTATGTTTGTCTCAGATATACATTCTGTTGGCAAGTTCTCTATAGCAGAGACTCTTAGCCTTTTTTATATCAGTGAAGATCTGTTGTTGTTGTTGTTGTTGTTATTATTATTATTAGAAGCCTATGACCTCTTCCCAGAACAGTGTTTTTTTTAACTACATAAAATAAAACTCATAGGATTACAAAGGAGATCAAATGTTTTTAAATGCAGTTTCAAAACAATAATAAAAAAAAAAAAAAGTTTGCAGACCTTGGGTTAAGAATCCTTTTTCTGTACGGTATTCATTTGATTGTAATTTTTGAAACTGAAATCTTAACAAAAGAATTCTTTATTCCCTTTCTAGTCCTTTTCACTCCTTTGAGTGATTATACATATCTTCCAGAAGATTCTTACCATTATTGAGAGGGAACTAGAAAGGTAGATAGTAGGTGGGTAGAGGCTGTAATGTACAATCAAAAAATTAGTTCATTATCCCCCATTTTACTGTTGAGAAAACTGAGGTAGATAGGTTAAATGACTTGCCTGAGTCACAGAATGTCTGAGACTAAATTTTAATTCGGATCTTCCAGATTCAAGGACCGGTTCTTTATCCATTATGTCACCTCTTGTGCCCAACCCTTTGTTAGGGGGAAGGTGGAGGAAAGAAATATTTGGAAAATTTCTGCACCATATAATTGAGTATCCAGGTAGAAGTTTATACAAACAAAAAGGAAGACACAAGAAGAACAGTTGACATTTGAACCTCACTCTCATCTCCATTATTAAAAAGAGGAATGAATGCACACACATAGTTGGTTATAGGAATACATTTAATTCAACAAGAACATAAGGAAAGGTGAGATCAAGAAAGAGGGTATAGTGTATTTTAAGGGACAGATTAGTGCTATGCAAAGCAAACTTAAGGATATACAAAAATATACCTTTTTTGGAGAATTGGAATCTGAGGAATGCCATCAATTGAAGAATGGTTTCTCAATCTTTGGTGTATGGAAGTGATCAATAAACAAACATTTGTTAAGCCAAAAAAAAAAAAAAAAAAAAAAGGAAGAAGTCATTCCAAAAGAGAACAAAGATATCATCAAAAGTTTATATAGCCAAAAGAGAAGATGAGTTTGTCACATGGGACCAGTGTCTTAATAGTTGGACAACTAAAATGCTTCACTAGCTCCCATCATCACATTAGAAAAACGTGAAGAAGGCCTTCAGCAATTTGTTTGGACTCATGGGAAACTTTTGAAAGGATAAGGATGAGATTCTCCCAAGTTAGGCAGGAACAGATGACTTTATACTTGGGAAAGAACTTCCCAATTGATGAAAATTACAGATCCATTTGAATATGAATATTCTCCTTGTCTAGAGTGATCCATTAAAAAATTTTTTTAAACTAGTAACCAAGTTTTTATGATTACTGCTTTTATATGCTTTTATTATGTGTGGGCTAAAATTACCCTTTATTCTTTCTTTTTTATTTTCTTTGATATTTTATAACTTTTGTTACTACAAATGAATTACTTTACCATTTTATTAAATCTGAAAAGTATCTCTTTAGTAGGTTGAATGGTAGTACAAAATCTGTAAATTTCAGCTTTATTAATCATTTTTGTTAAACACATCTTCCTGCTTTATGCCTTACTTGATATTAGTAAACAATCACTGAACAAATTTTCAGTGAACAAAGGATAAATGTGGTTACATTTATCAAGAAATATATCTTATGTGAACCTCATGTACATAAAAAACTTTATTTTGGGGGGAAGAGAGAATTTAAGGGTATGCATTTTTCTCTACAGATGCAAAGCTGTGTATGTATATGTATGTGAGTATTTAATATTTTAAAAAATCATATGTTCCTTGTTTCAGTGAATTGTTTATTTTCTACAATCTTGACTTTACTTCTCCAATAGGGTGGATTTAGAGAGAAAAAGAGGACCCCAGTGCAATCTCAGGAGATATTTCAAATGAGGGGAAGAAGAAAGACTATGAATCTAGAGATTCAGGAGCAGACAAGTAGAACTGAGAGATTTGTGTCATTAGAGCAAAAAGGAGAGAATATGTAAAATAAAGAAGGTACTCAGTAGTGTAAAGTGTTAGGAAAAGACCAAGGAAGAGGAAAGACTAAGTATGTTGTTGGATTTATTAATTAAAATATCATTTCTGAACTTGGAGGGTACAATTTTAATAGAATGATAAAGTTGGAAACCCATATTGCAAGACTTTAAGAAGCAGGCAGTGATGTGAAGTACAGGCATCAGAATATAGATTCTTTCTAGAAATTGAACAGTGAAGATGACAAGGTAAGATCAGTCGCTTAGAGGATAGATTTCAAAGATGGAGGAGTTATTTATTGAATTAGAGTTAATACTGAAAAGAGAGGAAAATAGAGACCAGAAAGAGTTGAGGAACTGGGAAAATCACAAAGAGTTGAGACATTTCTAGTCATGGGAGGTATTAAGTACATTTAAAGAGAGAGTCAGTAGGAGAAAATAAATAGCAAGAAATTTTAGAAAAGAAATTTTAGAATTTGGAATTCGAGATGTCAACATTTTCAGTTACTGCTATACGTAATTTAATAACTTTGACTTAAGTAAGCCCTTTTTGCTTTCATTTGGAAGGATATTCTTTATTTCTAAAGTCCCTTTCAATTCTAAATCCTATAGTCCTAAATGGATAAGGACACTTATGGGAAGTTTTGTCTTATTTTTTGAGAAAACATCACCCAGTTTAGTAATCTTGGGTTGACCTGAACAGAAGCTTTCTGACTTCCATTTCCAACTTGAACAATTTTGTCCCTCCTCTTACTAGAAGAATCACTATATTAATGCTATACAATATGAACTCAAGCAAGTTCATCAGCTTCAGCCTCCTAGTTAGGCACTGCATGCATGTGTCAGGCAACACACATTTTTGTCATTTGCAGCCTCCTACATCAAGCATCACTACTCGAGATTTATAATTTTTTTTCCTTTTACATAACTAATTTCATTTACATAAGAATAGCTTTTCAGACAGTTCATTAATTGAAGCCTAACTTTTAGTGAGATTTGATTTGAGAACATTCCGGGGGCAGATCTTGTCTTTCCTAGACTTCAGTCAAAAATCAGAAAAATGTTATCAGTCAGTCAAGTATTTATTCAACATTTAGATGTCACTTATGATACTAAGCACTGGGAGTACCAAGAAAGGAAAGCAACAGTTCTTGCTTAGAATGAATTCACATTCTAATAGAAGACATATGGAAACAACTCAGTATGTATTAGATGCATATAGGCTAGGTGGGAAGTCTTCTCAGAGGATAAGGCACTAGCATCTTGAAAGGGACTAAGATAGGCTTCCACTCCAGTGTCTGCCAAGAAAGTCCCAAATTAGACCATGAAGAGTCAGACATGACATGACTGAAAGGATTAAGCAACAAAACAACAAAAATTCTAAGAGGCAAAGATGAGGAAGAAGAGCACTAAAGTTCTAGGCCTAAGGGATTACCATTTCTAAAACTGGGAGAGAAGATAGTGTTAGAAATCTCAAGCAGAGGGGCAGCTAGGTGCCACAGTGGATAGAGCACTGGCCCTGAAATCATGAGGACCTGAAGTCAAATCTGACCTCAGACACTTAACACTTCCTAGCTGTGTGACCCTAGGCAAGTCACTTAACTCCAATTGCCTCAGCAAAAAAAAGAAAGAAAGAAAGAAATCTCAAGCAGAAATATACAAAGTGGATTGTAGTTAGAGCATGGAATGAAACAAAACAAAACAAAAAAACTGCAAACATAGGAAGGTCTCAAGTTCTGAGGATCTTAGAGTGTATTAATAAAGGTCTTTTTACATTTGATCTTGAGTTTTCACTGCAGTTTATTGAGAAGGAGGTGACATGGTCAGACATCTACTTGAGGAAAATCACTTGGGTAGCTTATAGGGAGAAAATTGAGGTAAGGAGACCAATTAGGCTAAGTTGAGATAAAGACCTGCACTTGGGTGATAGCCATGTACTATAGCAGCAGCTATATTTGTTGTTTTTCATATAAAACTTTTTCACCTTCCTTACTACACAGGAGATTTATTGTACGTTGATTTGAATTAAAGAAAATAAGGTCACAACTTAAATGACCACTTTTTTCTATGTATGGCTCTAAATGTAGTTCATAGAAGTCTTCTATCCACAACTTATTAACAAATTTACTTTAAATGATTTATTCAGTGATTGAAAAACTGCTAGTGAATATCATTTAAACAGCAAGTGTACAGAAATAGTGATGTCAGAAAATGACTTTGTTTTCCTCCTAATTTCTTCTAAGTAATTTTCATATTACTTGAACTTTGATTTTCCATTTGATGATGTAGTAGACTTTTTTTTTTCACTGTGGAAGAGAGCAAAGTCCACATTCTTATAATGAGCAAATTAATTACTAATCACTTGCAGTAAGGTATGTCTTTGGATTAACATTTTATAAGTATAATTTAAAAGACATGTATTTTTGTGTATTTGCAATAAAGATTAAAATTGGAAGCTTTCCGTATTAGATTGACTTACCTGCTTGCTAAAATTAACTTTATACATACATTTTAAGTATTTTAAAAGTTCTTGATCTAAAACAAAAATGAGCATTCAAATATTTTCAAACAGATTATTTTGGGGGATAAGCTATTGAAAAATACCATCTATATTTATATAGATTCCATAGGATATGTAAATATACAATTACTAAGTAGATGTAGTAGTATAATATTGTCTTCTTTCACATAGGTAAACAATAGAAAGTTTAAATCATGTGTAGAGAGATTGAGTTGGAAGACAAAAGAAACTGTTCTGTTTTCCTATTCTTCGCTTAGTGATTTGTTATTTAGATTATTCAGGTGTGAGGGAATGGAAATATATGCATTTTCTGTGATACATATAATGTTTATGTTAAGGAGACATAGTGGATAAGAATTTTGGTCTTGAATTCAGGAAGACCTCTTCAAATTTGACCTCTGATATGAACGTTATGGAATATTATTGTTCTGTAAGAAATGACCAGCAGGATGAATACAGAGAGGATTGGCGAGACTTACATGAACTGATGCTGAGTGAAATGAGCAGAATCAGGAGATCATTATATACCTCAACAACTATACTGTTTGAGAATGTATTCTGATGAAAGTGGATCTCTTCAATAAAGAGAGCTAATTCAGTTTCAATTGATCAAGGATGGACAGAAGCAGCTACACCCAAAGAAAGAACACTGGGAAATGAATACATACTGCTTGTATTTTTGTTTTTCTTCCCGGGTTATTTATACCTTCTGGAATCCAATTCTCCCTGTGCAACAAGAAAACTGTTCGGCATAGAATAGTTTATCTCTCAGACTTGTGGAGGAGAAAGAAATTTGTGACCAAAGATGAACTAGAGACCATTACTGATCACAGAATAGAAAATTTCGATTACATCAAATTAAAAAGCTTTTGTACAAATAAAACTAATGCAAACAAGATTAGAAGGGAAGCAACAAACTGGGAAAACATTTTCACAGTTAAAGGTTCTGATAAAGGCCTCATTTCCAAAATATATAGAGAACTGACTCAAATTTATAAGAAATCAAGCCATTCTCCAATTGATAAATGGTCAAAGGATATGAACAGACAATTTTCAGAGGATGAGA
This sequence comes from Antechinus flavipes, assembly GCF_016432865.1. Lineage (NCBI taxonomy): Eukaryota > Metazoa > Chordata > Mammalia > Dasyuromorphia > Dasyuridae > Antechinus > Antechinus flavipes. The sequence continues at coordinate 193,808,357 of NC_067403.1, read as the reverse complement.
TTGAAACTATTACCACTCATATGAAAGAGTGTTCCAAATCATTATTGATCAGAGAAATGCAAATTAAGACAACTCTGAGATACCACTACACACCTGTCAGATTGGCTAAGATGACAGGAAAAAATAATGATGAATGTTGGAGGGGATGCGGGAAAACTGGGACACTAATGCATTGTTGGTGGAGTTGTGAACGAATCCAACCATTCTGGAGAGCAATCTGGAATTATGCCCAAAAAATTATCAAATTGTGCATACCCTTTGATCCAGCAGTGTTTCTATTGGGCTTATATCCCAAAGAAATACTAAAGAAGGGAAAGGGACCTGTATGTGCCAAAATGTTTGTAGCAGCCCTGTTTGTAGTGGCTAGAAACTGGAAAATGAATGGATGCCCATCAATTGGAGAATGGCTGGGTAAATTGTGGTATATGAATGTTATGGAATATTATTGTTCTGTAAGAAATGACCAGCAGGATGAATACAGAGAGGACTGGCGAGACTTACATGAACTGATGCTAAGTGAAATGAGCAGAACCAGGCGATCATTATACACTTCGACAACGATATTGTATGAGGACATATTTTGATGGAAGTGGATTTCTTTGACAAAGAGACCTGAGTTTCAATTGATAAATGACGGACAAAAGCAGCTACACCCAAAGAAAGAACACTGGGAAACGAATGTAAACTATCTGCATTTTTGTTTTTCTTCCCGGATTATTTATACCTTCTGAATCCAATTCTCCCTACGCAACAAGAGAACTGTTCGGTTCTGCAAACATATATTGTATCTAGGATATACTGCAACATATCCAACATATAAAGGACTGCTTGCCATCTAGGGGAGGGGGTGGAGGGAGGGAGGGGGAAAAAAATCGGAACAGAAACGAGTGTCAATATAATGTAATTATTAAATAAAAAATTAAAAAAAAAAAAAAAGAAAACTGTTCGGTTCTGCACACATATATTGTATCTAGGATATACTGTAACCTATTTAACATGTAAAGGACTGCTTGCCATCTGGGGGAGGGGGTGGAGGGAAAGAGGGGAAAAATCGGAACAGAAGTGAGTACAAGGGATAATGCTGTAAAAAATTACCCTGGCATGGGTTTTGTCAATAAAAAGTTATTTAAAAATAAACAAACAAACAAACAAATAAATAAGTAAAAGCTTGGGGGAAAAAACAACAACAACAACAAAAAATTTGACCTGTGATATCAACTTCTTGATTTAACTTCTTTGAAATGAAATAATGTATTATTGATTAGAGAAATGCAAATTATATCAACTCTTGAGGTACAACCTCAACATCTCTCAAATTGGCTAAGATGGCAGGAAAAGATAATGATGAATGTTGGGAAAACTACAACACAAATGCATTTTTTAGAATTGTGAACTGATCTAGCCATTTGGAGAGCAAATGAAGATCATATTTCCAAAGTACTATACATATATATATCCAGTAGTGTCACTGCAGGGTCTATATCCCAAAGAGATATTAAAAGAGAGGAAAGAACTCTCTTGGGCAAAAAATTTCTCTACCAGCTCTTTTTTGTGGTGATGAGGAATTGAATGTATGTCCATCATTTCGGGGAGGGTTAAATAAATTATGGTATATGAATGTAATGGAGTATATTGTTTCATAAGAAATGATGAGCAGGCTAATTTCAGGAAAGTCTAGAAAAATTTACTTGAACTGATGCTGAGTGAAATGAGCTGAACTGGGAGAACATTGTACCCAGTAACAGCAAGATTATATTATAATCCGGGGGGTGGAGCCAAGATGGCAGAGAGGACACACACGTCATTCTGAACTTCTCCCTGGATCCTCAACTAATTACCAAAATCAGCCTCTGAATTACTTCTGGACTGGCAGAATTCGTGAATATTGGAAATGCAGCAAATTAACAGCAGAAGACATTTTCGAAGATCGCCAGAAAAGGTCTGTTTTGGTAGTGCATGGAGGGAGACCAGACATGGGATGCCAGTGCATGCTCTGCAGACCTGGGTTGGGGCACAGGCTCCGACCAGCAGAGAATCTGTGAGGAGGACTGTGGTAGAGATGGACAGAAGCATGGACACCCAAAGAAAGAACACTGGGAAATGAATGTAAACTGTTTGCATTTTTGTTTTTCTTCCCAGGTTATTTTTACCTTCTGAATCGAATTCTTTCTGTGCAACAAGAGAACTGTTCGGTTCTGCACACATATATTGCATCTAGGATATACTATAACATATTTAACATATATAAGACTGCTTGCCATGTAGGGGAGAGGGTGGAGGGAGGGAAGGGAAAAGTCGAAACAGAAGTGAGTGCAAGGGATAATGTTGTAAAAAATTACCCAGGCATATGTTCTGTCAATAAAAAGTTATAATTACTGAAAAATAAATAAATAAGCAAATAAATAAGAGTAAAAAGGCAAAGCAAACTCTAACTATAGATAGGTTCTATGGTGAAAGAGAAGAACAGATTTCAAACCCTGAGGAGACTAAAAACAGATTATCTCCAGATGAAGCCCCAAAGGATGATATAATCTGGTCTCCATCAGACAAGGCTTTCCTAGAAGAAATTTAAAAGGATCTCAAAAAGAGCTAGAAGAAAAATGGAGAAAGGAAAGGAAAACTCAACAAGAGGGTTTCGAAAAGGCATATAACTCATCAAAAGATAGATAAATTGGGGGAAAAAACAACTCCTTGAAAACAGAATTTGTGAAATGGAAAAGGTAAAAATCTCCCAGGAAAACAGAATTTGTGAATTGGAAAAGGTAAATAACTCTCAGGAAAACAGAATTTGTGAAGTGAAAAAAGAAAATAACTCCTTACAAAACAGAATTCGTGAAATGGAAAAAAATTCCATAGAACAAAACAATTCATTTAAAAACTCAATTGGATAAATACAAAAAGAAGTTTTAAAAAAGTATATGAAAATAATTCACTCAAAATCAGAATTAAACAAATGGAAATGAATGACTCGAGATATCAAGAATCAATCAAGCAAAACCAAAAAAAAAAAAAATGTAAAATAGCTACTTGGGAAAATAACTGATCTGGAAAATAGATTTAGGAGAGACAATCTAAGGATTATTGGACTCCCTGAAAACCATGATTGAAAATAAAAGAGCCTAGACACTATTTTTCAGGAAATCATTAAAAGAATTGCCCTGATGTCATAGAATCACAAGGTAAAATAGCCATTGAAAAAATTCACTCAATGCCTCCTAAAAGAGACTCCAAAATTAAAACTCCAAAGAATATCATGGCTAAATTTCAAAACTATCGCACCAAGGAAAAAAAATCACAAACAGCCAGAAAAAATAATTCAAATACCAAGGAGCTACAATAAGGATCATCCAAGATCTAGAGCTTCCATCTTAAAGGATCGAAGGGCCTGGAATCTGATATTCTAAAAGGCAAAGGAACTTGCAATGCAGCTAAGAATAAAGTACCCTGCTAAACTGAGCATTTTCTTTCAGGGAAGCAGATGGTCATTCAATGAAACAGGTGAATTCCATCAGAGCTAAACAAAAAATTTGACCTCCAAATATAGGACTCAAGAAAAGCATAAAAAGGTAAAAAGAATTCTTGAGAACTATATTTCTGTTATGGGTATACATAGAGAATGCATATATAATTTGATTTTATTCTTATAATATAAAAAAGGAACTAGAGGTAGAAAGGGGATAGTACCAGAAAAAGGGAAAAGTGAAGGTAAAATGAGGGAAATTCCATCTCATGAAAACGCAAAGGAAATATTAGATATATTTGGTTTACACAGAAATTTCTCTCACCTTATTGAAAAGAAGAGTGGAAAGGGAAGGGGTAGGCTAAATAGAAGGGAAAACAGAAATAAATAGTAGGGGAAAGGTTTAAAAAGGGGGGAGGGATTCTAAAGGGGAAGAGTTGCTAAGTGCTCATAAGTTAAATATTGGGGATGAGGGAAAGGTGAAAAGAAAAGGGAAAAGTAGAATTTAAGAATAATAAGATGGCAGGAAATACAAATTTAATAGTTTTAACCATAAATGTGAATGGGGTTAATTCTCCCATAAAGCAGAAGCGTGTTACAGACTGGATTAAAAGCCAAAATCCCACAATATGTTGTTTACAAGAAACACATCTAAAGCAGAGTGATATATACAGAGTAAAGGTGAAAGGCAGGAGCACAATCTATTATGCTTCAGGTGAAGTAAAAAAAGCAGGGTTAGCCATCCTGATCTCAGATCAAATGAAAATAAAAATTGATCTAATTAAAAGAGATAAGGAAAAAAACTCTATCTTGCTAAAGGGTGCCCTAGATAATGAAGCAATATCAATACTAAACATCTATGCACCATGTGGTATAGCTTGGAAATTACTAAAGGAGAAGTTAAGAAAGCTGGAAGAAGAAATATAATAGCAGGAGATCTTAATCTTCCTCTCTCAGAACTAGATAAATCAAACCACAAAATAAATCAGAAAGAAGTTAAAAGAGATAAATAAAATACTAGAGAAGTTAGGTATGGTAGATCTTTGTAGAAAATTGAATGGACTCAGCAAGGAATACACTTTCTTCTCGGCAGTTCAGAACCTATACAAAAATTGACAGTATATTAGGACATAAGGACCTCAAAATCAAATGCAGAAAGGCAGAAATAGTAAATGCATTTTTTTTTTCCAGATCATGATGCAATAAAAATTGCATTCAATAAAAACCAGGGGAAAATAGAACAAAAAGTACTCGGAAACTAAATAATCTCTTCCTAAAGAATGAATGGGTGAAACAGTAAATCATAGATACAAGTAATAATTTCATCCAAGAGAATGTCAATAATGAGACAATGAAGCAAAATGTATGGGTTGCAACTAAAGTGGTAATAAGAGGAAATTTTATATCTAAATGCTTACTTGCATAAAATAGAGAAAGAGAATATCAATGAATTGGGCTTGCAACTAAAAAAGCTAGAAAAAGAGCAAATTTAAAACTCCAATCAAATACTAAACTTGACAATCTAAAAAGGAGAGATTAATAAATTGCAACTAAAAAACTATTGAATTAATAAATAAAACTAAGAGTTGGTTTTATATTTTTCCAATTGTTTAGATCTGACTTTATTTGTGTGGAAAGTGTTTTATAGTTTTGCTTACATAGTTCCTGACCTTCCCTTGGCAGATAGATTCCCAAATATTTTATACCATCAATAATTATTTTAAATGGAATTTCTCTTTGTATCTCTTATGGTTAGATTTTGTAAGTGATGTATAAAAATGTTGATGATTTATGTGGATTTATTTTGTATCCTGCAACTTTGCTAAAGTTATGGATCATTTCTAATAGCTTTTTAGTTGATTCTCTGGGGTTCTTTAATTATACCATCATATCATCTGCAAAGAGTGATAATTTGCTTTCCTCACTATCTACTCTGAATCCTTTAATCTCTTTTTCATCTCTTATTGCCAAAGCTAGCATTTCTAATACATTATTGAATAGCAGTGGTGATAGGGGCAACATTGTTTCACCCCTGATCTTATTGGAAATGGTTCCAGTTTGTCCCCATTACATATGATGCTTAATGATGGTTTTTAATAGATGCTACTTACTATTTTAAGGAAAAGTCCATTTATTCCTATATTCTCTAGTGTTTTTAATTGGAATGGGTGCTAGATTTTATCAAATGCTTTTTCTGCATCTATTGAGATAATCATATGGTTTTTGTTAATTTGGTTATTGATATAGTCAATTATGCTAATAGTTTTCCTAATATCGAACCAGCCCTGAAATTCTGGTATAAATCCTAGTTGGTCATGGTGTATTATCCTGGGGATCATTAGAACCCCTCTTTGCTAATATTTTATTTAAGATTTTTGCATCAATATTCATTAGGGAGACTGGTCTATAGTTTTTTTTCTCTGTTTTTGTCCTCCCTGGTTTAGGTATCAGTACCATATCTGTGTCATAAAGGTAATATGGTAAGAGTCCTTCATTCCCTATTTGGGGATCTATCTGCTAAGGGAAGGTCAGGAACTATGTAAGCAAAACTACAAAACACTTTCCACACAAATAAGGTCAGATCTAAACAATTGGAAAAATATAAAATGCTCTTGGATAGATCAAGCAAATATAATAAAGATGATATTACTAACTAAACTAATCTATTTATTAAATGCTATACCAGTCAAACTCCTAAGAAACTATTTTACTGACCTAGAAAACATAACAACAAAATTCATCTGACAAAAGGTCAAGAATTTGAAGGGAACTAATGGGGGAAAAATCAAATGAGAGTAGCTTAGCTGTAACAGATCTAAAACTATATTTTAAAGCAGCGGTTATCAAAACTATTTGGTACTGGCTAAGAAATAGACTAGTTGATCAGTGGAATATGGTAGATTCACAGGAAAAAATAGTCAATAACTACAGCAATCTAGTGTTTGACAAACCCAAAGACTTTGGGGATAAGAATTCACTATTTGACAAAAACTGCTGGGAAAATTGGAAACTAGTATGGCAAAAACTAGGCATTGACCCATACTTAACAGTGTATAACAAGATAAGGTCAAAATAGGTTCATGATCTAGGCATAAAGAATGATATTATAAATAAATTAAAAGAACATAGGATAGTTTACCTCTCAGACCTGTAGAGGAGGAGGGAATTTGTGACCAAAAAAGAACTAGGGATCATTATTGATCACAAAATAGATAATTTTTATTATATTAATTTTAAAAGTTTCTGTAAAAACAGAACTAATGCAGACAGGGTTAGAAGGAAAGCAATAAACTAGGAAAATATTTTTCTATTCAAAGGTTCTGATAAAGATCTCATTTCCAAAATATGTAGAGATCAAGCCATTCTACAATTGATAAATGGTCAAAGGATATGAACAATTTTCAGATGAAGAAATTGAAACTTTCTAGTCATATGAAAAGATGCTGCAAATCACTATTGATCAGAGAAATGCAAATGAAGATAATTCTGAGATACCACTACACACCTCTCAAATTGGCTATGATGACAGGAAAAGATGATGGATTTTGGAAGGGATATCGGAAAATTGGGACACTGATGCATTGTTGGTGGAACTGTGAATATATCCAGCCATTCTGAAGGGCATTTTGGAACTATGTTCAAAAAGTTATCAAACTGCATACCCTTTGACCCAGCAATGTTTTTACTGGGCTTATATCCCAAAGAGATCTTAAAGGAGGGAAAGGGACTCACATGTCCAAAAATGTTTATGGCAGCCCTTTTGGTGGTGGCTAGAAACTGGAAATTGAATGGGTGCCCATCAATTGGAGAATGGCTGAATAAATAATGGTATATAAGTGTTGCGGAATAGTGTTGTTCTGGAAGAAACAACCAGCAGGATAATTTCAGAGAGGCCTGGAGAGACTTACATGACCTGATGCTAAGTGAAATGAGCAGAATTAGGAGATCATTATACATAACAACAATAAGACTATACAATGAACAGTTCTGATGGATATGGCTTTCTTCAACAATAAATTGATTCAGGTCGGTTCCAATTGTTCAATAATGAAGAGAGCCATCTACACCCAGGGAGAGGACAGTGGGAACTGAGTGTGGATTACAACATAGCATTTTCACTCTTTTGTTGTTGTTCGCTTGTATTTTTGTTTTCCTTCTCAGGTTTTTTTTCTTTCTAGATCCGATTTTTATTGTGCTGCAAGATAACTGTGGATATGTATACATATATTGGATTTAACATACATTTTAACATGTATTGGACTACCTTGCCATCTAGGGGAAGGGGTGCAAGGAAGGAGGGAACAAGTTAGAATAGAAAGTTTTGCAAGGGTCAGTGTTGAAAAATTACCCATGCATATGTTTTGTAAATAAAAAGCTATAAAAAAAGAAGAAGAAATAAATGATAATCAGATATAATAGATTCACTCTTCTTAGTAATGCAATAATCCAAGATAATTCCAATACATTTGGGATGGAAAATGCCATCCATGTCCCGAGAGAGAACTATGAAGACTTGAGTATAGAGTGAAGCATACTGGTTTCACCTTTTCTTTGTTCACTTTGTCTTTCTCGTCAGTTTTTCCTTTTGTTCTGATTTTCCTTTTACAACATGACTAATATGGAAATGTGTTTTAAAATAATTATACATGTATAAGCTACATCAGATTGCTTGCTCTCCAGGAGAGAGAAAGATGAGGGAGGAAGAAAAAGATTTAGAATTCAAAATGTTACAAAAACGAATATAAAAACTATTTTACATATAATTGGAAAAATGAATACTATTGAAATTTTTAGAAAAGAATATAATAATATAAAAGAATATTTTTATTCTTTTACTTTTATTCAATTACTTTATTAAACAAAAACTTTTTTTTTTAAGTTTTTGCTTTCTCCCTTTCTACCCCCTTAACCCCATCCCCAACTCTGCTTTCTTCTTCTTTTTTTCTTTTTTTTTCTTTTTTTTTTCTTTTTTTTTTTTTTTGCTGAGGCAATTGGGGTTAAGTGACATTAGGATCACAGAGCCATGAAGTGGTAAGTGACTGAAGCCAGATTTGAATTCAGGTCCTCCTGACTTCAGGGCTGGTGCACCAACTAGTGTCTCACCCCCAACTCTCTTTCAAATACAGGTTTCTTTCAGTGGTAGAATGAATTGATGTGGGAAGAAAGCAAAGCTGCCATAAGATACTTCTTCTGGACTATTTTTGCTCTCCCTGTTGCTGGCATTTGAAATATTTGTTCATGAGGATGAACATTTTATTTTCTATATAAAAACTAGTGAGTGCAATTCTATTAAAGCTGCATATAATGTTTTGATTTTCACTGTGTCATGTGTAAACTAAAATTGAAAAAATCACTTTACAGTTTCGAATAGTGATTGTTTCTCTTTTCTTTTCATATTTAGAACAGGATTATAATAGTCTCTGTGACAAACAGCCCATCGGAAGACTACTTTTCAGGCAGTTCTGTGATACAAAGCTTGATCTAAAGAAATGCATTGAATTTCTGGATGCAGTGGTAAGCAATTTACATAATTTACTTTGATTGCATAGTTGCATTTTTGTAAAAGATAATAGGAATATACTATAAAAGAAAGTAAATTACTTCCAGTTATTCTTAAATTTATTTGAGCCATGATATAAGAATGAATGAACCAGTTTTCTTGATATCAAATTGTCATGATAAAGCAATTTCTTGTGTGTAAAATTGTAATATACTTAGCATTAAAGTTTATATTTTAATATATTCCAAGTAACATCCCTTCTAGATAGCTTTTAAGTGGAGTATTAGTTTTTTATTTTTAGTATATTGATTTGATTTGGAGAGAAATTGAAATTCTAAGAAGTGTTCTTTTGACTATCTGAAAAGTATCTTTTCATTTCCCATCATCCTCTTATATACTGAGTCAAAAGGATATGGAAGACAATATAAGAAAAGGCCCAATCAAGTTGAACAGAATTTTCTACTTTTTAAGAGATGTCTTTGTACTCTTATTCCTTGTTTCATAATTTCTGTGGTTGTCCTTTTGTGCAGACAAGTTCTGATTCATGTGGTCCAGTAGTTCAGGGTTGGGATCAGATTGAAATGAGACTTGTAGACAGTATAACCTTTAGCAAAAGAAAGTTTACTCAGAAATCATATGAAAAGGATATTCAGTAAAGAAAGAGAATTGGTTCATTGGGGCATATTTCCTCCACATTTTACAATATAGTCAGTGTGTTGATAAAGTGTTAACTTTTCATTGGGAAATTGATTAAACCTAAGGAATCCTGAGAACAAGTATATAGTGCTTTAATATCTTAGGTAATGATAAAGTTAGATGAACAGTTGAAGCCTTATTTCCCTCAACTAATTAACTTTAAATCTTTTTAGGGGAAAACCATCCTTTTTTCGCTTTTTAAAAATAATAATAGTTTTTTATTTTTCAAAATTCATACAAAGATAGTTTTTAATATTTTCTCTTACACAAGATTTTGTAATCTTACACAAGAATTTTCCAATTCTTTCTTCTTCTCTTCTCTTCTCCCGCTCTGGACAGCAAGTAATCCAACATAAGTTGAACATGTGCAATTCTTCTAAGCATTTTTCTACCTTTATCATGCTGCATAAGAAAAATCAGATCAAATGGAAAAGAAATGAGAGAAAAAAACAAGCAAGCAAACAACAAAAAGATGAAAATACTATGTGGTGGTCCATATTCATTCCCCATAGTCCTCTTTCTGCATGCAAATGCCTCTCCATCACAAGTCTGTTGGAATCAGCTTGAATCACTTCCTTGTTTAAAAGAGCCACGTCCATTAGAGTTGATCAGCTATAATCTTGTTGCTATGTATAATGTTCTCTTGGTTCTACTCACTTCACTTAGCATCAGTCTCTCCAAGCCGCTCTAAAATTATCCTTCTAATCATTTCTTATAGAACAGTAATATTCCATAACATTCATATACCACAACTTATTCAGCCATTCCCCAACTGATGAGCATCTACTGAGTTTCCATTTTCTTGCCACTACAAAAGGGTTTGCCATAAACTTCTTTGCACATATGAATCCTTTTCCCTTTTTTTATGATCTCTTTGTGGTACAGACCCAGTAGAGACACTGCTGGATCAAAGGGTATATAGTTTGATAACTCTTTGGGCATAGTTCCAAATTGCTCTCCACCAATAATATATTAATGTCCCAGTTTTCCCATATCCCCGCCAACATTTATCATTATCTTTTTCTGTCATCTTAGCCACTTTGAAAGATGTGATGTGGTAGTTCAGAGTTGTCTGAATTTGCATTTCTCTAATCAATAGTGATATAGAACATTTTTTCATATGCCTATAAGTGGTTTTAATTTCTTCATCTGAAAACTGTTCATATCTTTTGACTATTTATCAATTAGAGAATGGCTTAAATTCTAAAAAACTTGAGTCAATTTTCTATATATTTTAGAAATAAAGTGTTTATCAGAAACCTTGGATATACAATTTTTTCCCCCGTTTTCTGCTTCCCTTCTAATCTTGGCTGCATTGGTTTGGTTTGTACAAAACCTTTTTAATTTATGTAATCAAAATTATCCATTTTGTTTTTTATAATGTTCTCTAAATCTTCTTTGGCCATAAATTCCTTCCTTCACCTCAGATCTGAGAGGTAAAATATCCCTTGTTCTCCTAATTTGCTTCTAGTATCACCCTTTATATCCATGAACCCATTTCGATCTTATCTTAGTATAGGATGTTAGATGTTGGTCAATGTTTAGTTTTTTTCATGCTGTTTTCCAGTTTTCCCAGCAATTCTTATTATGAGTCTTATCCAAGAAGCTGGAGTCTGGAAAACCATTCTTCTTGCAGGAATCTTCCAATCTTCTAAACCAAGTATAGCAAATTTCTAATTTGGAATATGACCTAACCCTAACCCTACCCAACCCATTTGGATTAGTAGTAATAATAAGTTATATCTTACACATATAAAGAAATTCTAGTTTTCTACTCATATTTGAGTACTCATTAAAAAACAGAAGATTTCAAAACTATTAAACTTACTTGTATGGGACTAAGAATTGGAAGTTTATGGGTAACCCTTCAGGAGCAGTTGCCTAAAGTACTCTCTTCAATTTGTATAATGCATGCAAAATTGTTTCTGTGTGCCCTAGTATTAACTAAATATTTATTGAATTTCTCCTATATGTAGTGAAATGTATGGTCTTCCTTAGAGCCAGATTCTTAGCTTAGAATTACATTGATTTAAAATTGTTATACTTTTGGAGTAACAGTAAACTACTGTTCTAGTATTTTCCTTTTGGCTGAAACTCTGGATGCTCTTACTCAGCCGTACTTTCTCACTAGAGCACTTTACATTCCACTGGGTGTCTGCCAGAGACCCTGTCAAGTTTTGTCAGAAATTTCAAACCAAGTAGTAAGGGGAAAGCATTATCTATATATATGAGAGAGAGAGAGATATCAAAACTTGTCCAATTAACTCAAAGAAGATTAAAATTGAACTGATTCCAGTATACAGTGAGTATACAGAGTACATTTTACATAAATAGTTTCTTGGTAGGTATGGGGGTTACAGAAGAAGTATAAGATTTGATTAGTGCCTTGAAGGAGTTCACAATCTACTTAGAGAGAAGGACTAAGAAATATGAAACTACACATGATAAGACCTATTTCAAATTGACTAAAAGTCAAAATGAATAACCAGTTTTCCATGGAAACTAATTAGATCTTAGATAATAGCATTAAGTGTTCAAGTCAAGGATGATGATTCTCTTAATACTGGTCTCTATACATAGAATGTATTGTATTAGGAGGGGCTTTGACAATCTTTACTGTATTCAAGAAAAGTCCAGGAGGATGGTGAAGAAAATTCAAGATAGACAGATGAGCATTAAGTGAAGGAAATGAATGTTTAACCTGGAAAAGAGTTAAATAAGACATAATGCAATTTTAAATCATTTAAATAGTGACATAGAATAGACCTATTCTAGTTGACACTAGAGAGGAAAAAGTGGCCAATGGGGAAAATAATACTAACAAACTTTATATGTGTTTCAGTGCCTAAAAAGTACTTGCCATTCATTCTTATTTGGTACTCATAATTATCCGGGAAATAGGTCCTAAAGGTATTACTGTTCTATTTTACAGATGAGGAAACTAAGACTTAATATAAATTCTTAAGTCTAGAACTAATTCTCCCATACAATATTGTTTCAGAAAATTACAAGGGAGCAGATTTCACTTTAATTAAGAGCTTCCGAATAATCAAAGCTGTGTGAAAGTGGAATGAACTGAACTACTTTGGGGAGTAGTTAGCTCCCAGGTACCAAAAGTGTTCAAGCAGAGAGTAGGGACAGTTTGTTGGAATGTTGTAGATGGGCTCCCTCCAACAAGAGATTAATCTATTGATTTATCTATCTATTTATTTACAGGATCATAGGTGTAGAGCTGCAGATGACATAGCTAGCCCCTTTCTTTAAGGTGAAGGGAAGTGAGGCCCAGAAAAGTGAAAGAGTTGACTGGTGGTCACACATATAGTCAGTGGCAGTACAAGGTCTCTTTGATGCCATAGGAACATTCTTTCCCTTCCATCAACTGCTGCCTCCTTCAGAGTAGTGGAATGAATCTCCTTGAATACAGAGAGTAACCTAATATAAAATCATAAAGATCAGAGTTGGAAAGGAGCCTTATTGTTCATTTGATTCAGTTTCTTCCCCTGACCAACCCTACCCCTCCCAAAAGCAGGAATTACATCCATAAATTTCTGTAAAAGTGATCTTTCAGCTTTTGCTTTCATACATCTTGTGATAGGAAACTCATTATTTCAAAAAATGCAATCCATTCAGTTTATATTATCATGAGGCAGCCTGAAGGAATGGAGAGTCATCCAGAACCAGGAAAATCTGGCTTCAAGTCCCTCCTTCAATAAAACTTGATTTATGATTTTGAGCAAGTCACTTAGCTCTGGGCGCTTTGAACTACTCTAAAAGACTCAGTTTCAGAAAAGATGTTGATCTGCAGTGATAAATATAATTTCTTCCCTTTAGAATCCCTCTTTATAGTTTTTTTTTCTTTCTACAGTCCCTTCCGGCTCTAGGATTTGAAGTCTTTGAATAGCAAATAATTCAGTAGAAATCAGAATATATTAGTAATTGTTACTAAGATGATAGCCCACATTTCACTTCTTTCTTATAGAGAAGCCGATAACTTAGGGAGTGATTCTAGATATGGGGCTAGATGATCCTTTAATTTACTCTTACCTCAGTAGATAGACAGGTGAATCATAGATTTTATTTAAAGATCATTAGGACAACTTTAATGCTTTGTTTGCAAATCATTAGGAATTTTGAAGTAGGTAATTTAATCTCTATAATTACATTTTAGATTTGATTTCCTTCATCTAATCAATTTCATTGAGTACTTCCCATAAGAGGCCTTGTACATTGAGGAAAGGGGTATAAAAGTAAATAAAGCATAGCTCCTTTCTTTATGGGGATTTTCATCAACTAATTTGGTATTAGAAAAGGAGGGAAAACAACAAAGCATTTTCACTCTTTCTGTTGTTTGCTTGCATTTTTGTTTTCTTTCTCAGGCTTTTTTTTTTCCTTATTGAACCAGTTTTTCTTGTGCAGCAAAATAACTGTATAAATATGTATACATATATTGGATTAACATGTATTTTAACATATTTAACATGTATTGGACTACCTGCCATCTGGGGGGAGGGAAAGGAGGGGAAAATTTGGAACAGAAGGTTTTTCATGGGTCAGTGTTGAAAAAATTACCCATGCATATTTTTTGTAAAAATAATAATAATAATAATAAAATACAAAGAAAAGGGGGGGGGGGAGAGGGAACTTTGCCAAAAGGTTATCATTCAGCTAGGAACACAACAACAACAATTTAATAGGATTTATTAAATATGCTTAGTGGTGCGCCTCTGTCATGTTTAAGGGCTAAGTCTTATGATATAGTCTACTAGGCATAGAAGTGAATGTTAACCTTTGGAATTCCCCCTACTCAGCCATGTATGTTTCTTTGAGTTTTTCAGGTTACCACCTCTTTTTATGGTAGGGGTTGTATTCACAATCAAATCAGTATTTAAGTATTATTGTCAGTTTTTATTATACTGTTCTAGGGGTGAGGATGGGGGGAAGGAAGGGAAAAACTTGGAACACAAGGTTTTGCAAGGATGAATGTTGAAAATTATCTATCCATATATTTTGAAAATGAAAAGCTTTAATAATAAAAAATACTTTAAAATGCAAAAAGCTCTTTACAGATATTATCTTATTTAATCCATTGAACAATTCTTTGAAGGAAGTACTATAGGTATTTGGTTTTTGGATGAGGAAATTAAGACTTGGAGAAATTAATGAATTGCCCAGTGTGACACAGGTAGTGAAGTCACATTTTGAATATGAACAGAGGGAGTTCAGCTGCCCTGATAATGATAATATGGCAAAGATAATTATTTTAGAAGAAAGAATTTTAGGAGAAATGTTTGCCTGTAAACTGCAGTCTCTAAAATTCTCTTATCTAGGGTAGATTATAATGGATTATCATTTATTGTCTCTCAGCATAAAGGCTTAAAAATCATCTTTTGAGTGACAAATAATATGGGTAAAATAATTTCAAAGATTTTTTCTCCTCCTTTTTAAATTCCTCTCTGCTTTGGAGTAATTTTCATTCTTACTTTATCCAGGTACATGTGGTGTCAACCAAAAGATTGCTTAACTTTCACAGTAGGAATAAATATAGGGAGAAAAAGTCAAATGAATTTTTCTTTAGTCACCTTTATTTATATAAAATGAGACCCTTTTTTCCCCAAAGACTGATGGTAATCTAAAAATTGTTGGTTGAGAAATAGAGATTTAGTTTTAATTCTTAAAATATGTTTATTCATATATGTCTTAAAAACTGAACAAATATAAAATGAAACTCTTTTTATATGATCTTCAAAACCTAATTCATTATAACAGCTTATATGCCTAAGCTATTCAATTTTTTAAAATGTTGTTTTATCTAGTTTATTGCTCTCATATGAAAGTATAGCATAGAGAGAATTTAGGAAAACAGAGCATTAGCTAATACCTAACTATCTTAATAACTGATAATCTTTCCTTAAGTCAACTTTCCTTCACTGTAAAATGAGATTCGACTAAATGATCTCTTTAGACCACACCCAAATCTAAAGTTTACATGAGTGTAAGCTTAATAATAAGTCCCATTAGTAAAAAAAAAAAAAAAACAAAACTGGAGATTTTCTGAATTGTGTCATGAGACAAGTGAGCAATTTACTGTAGTAGGGAGTGGGCAATAGGTGGATCATAACTTTGTAAGATAGGGCTACAGGAAAGAACCAGAATGCATTAGGAAATTTTGAAAGGAAGAGATGGCTTTAAGAGAAGTAATAAAATAAAGGAATTAAAGAAAGCTTCACTGAGTCCAGTAATTAGTCATACAGTTTAGTTTGAATCATTTGTTTTATATGTAGATATATATTTGATTTTGGTTTTAATTTGCTTAATGTATAAAGATAGACTTTCCCTCCATTTTTTTTTTCCCTAGGCAGAATATGAGGTGGCTTCAGATGAAAATCGAAGAGAGACTGCTTTGAAGGTTTTAGACACATACTTCAACAATGGGGTATGTTATATTCTCAAGCTGGTAATTATAACTTGTAATTCTTCAGACTTAACCTTAAGACATCTTAGTTTCCATTAAGCATGTTAAAATGCAAAATGTATAAAATTAATATTATGTCAACATTATTAATTTGCTTTTTCCTTTGATTAAAGGAAAATGTTAGAAGAAAATTGTTCCTCAAATTGAATAAATTGTTAATTTTTTAATTGTCCTCCAATTCTAATTTTGATTCACTAGAATCTAAGAATAAACATAACTTTTATTGAGTCATTATTCATAGATAATTTCATGTTTTATGCATTACTTTATCCTGTTCTTGTAGGTTAGCTTTTCTTTTTCTTTGTCTATGGCATAGTTCCCCTAGAATGACTTTGTCAGGCTAAAAAAGTGCTACCTGATATAACAACCACAATTGTTATGTACATAAATTTGTTCTTGTTGTTTCAGCCATATACAAGTCTTTGTAAATCCATTTAGGTTTTTCCTGGCAAAGGCACTGTTTGCTTCTCTAATTCATTTTATAGATGAGGAAACTGAGGCAAACAGGAGTAAGTGACTTATCCAGGGTCACACAGCTAGTCATTTTCTGAGGCCAGATTTGAACTCAGAGTTTGTCTTGACTCCACACCTGGCACTTTATCCCCTATATAAATTTAGCATCTAATAATTAGGTAAATAAACATCATGGTTCCCATAATCCCATAATGCTTTGGGGATTTCCAAGGTCTTTTATTGGAATAATCCTATAAAGTAGATAGTCTAAGTGTTCTTAAACCTATTTCACAAATAAGAGAGCTGAGATTCAGAGGTGAAGTGATACTGTAATAAGTCCTATTGGTGGGCCAGATTGCATTGCCTTCCTGTGGAGTTATGGCTATTGTCATAAAAGTAAGAAAACCAAGTCTTGGAGAGATTCATTGACTTGTCTGAAGTCAAACAGTGACAGGACTAGAAACTCTTGTAGACCTTCTGGCTCTCCATCCACTATTCTTTCCTGCTACACAGTGAGTGACCATTGTCCCCAAGGGGTGCGTGATTGGTGACAAAATCAGTGAGGACAAAGGCTTTAGAAGTTAATAGGAGGGCCTTCATGTTATGATTTGGGAAGACTTCTCAGAGGTAGCAGATGAAGTGAGAAGGAGCTGGGGAAAAGTGGAAGAAGGGGACTCTGGAAAGGAAGAAGATGTAAACAAAAGCATAAACACAGATGAGATGAGAATATTTATGATATTAGTTCTTGAGTTTTCCTAGTGGTATTAGGGTTCAAAAGACAGGTTGAGGCCTGATTATGAAGGTATTTGAATGACAAACTAAGAAGTTTAGGGTTTTTTTTTTTTTAAGTAGTTTGATAATGTGGTAAGAATTGAAGCAATGACACTTTTAAAGAGTCATTATGATCATCTAAGTAGGAAGTAATAAGGGAGATTGTGACTGAGTGTGTAGAAAGAAGGGGATGAATGAAAAAGATGTCACACAGGTAAAAAATGACAAGATGTGACCACTAATTGTATATTTGTGGTGAGGGAAAATGATATGAGTATGATACTAGTTATAAAACTGGTTGACTTCACAGATGGTGATGCAACAAACTAAATTTACCCAGTTAGGAAACTGTAAAATAACTTAGACCAGAAGACATGAGGGCAATGAAATTAGAGAGGAAAGGATGAATTTAAGAAATAGCGAGGAAGCAGAAAAGCATGTATGTTGAATTAATGCATTATAATTAACACACATTGATTAAATATTTACATTATTTTTTAGTTCACATCAATTTTAAAATCATTCATATCTTTAGAGAGATTACTCATCTCACTGTCAATGTCAGTATACCACAGAAATGATTGAAAGAATAAAAGTTTTCCCTTGTTTCAGTTTATACTTTTGTCATTTGAAATTAAATTGAAAACTTTTTTACATAAAATATATTATGTTGAAAATAAAGCAATGTAATATAGCTTATCTTCCTCCTTATTTGGTTCTTCTAATTAAACTAGTATTTTAAATAAGTGTGCTATTTATGAAGAAAAAACTGAAACCTCATTATAACGCAATCATTGGGGGTCTTGTTACAGAACCCACTTACTGGTAAAATAAGTAATCGCACTATATATTATGATTAAATTCTTTTGACATTTCAGAAATGAACCCCCATCGAGATATAAGAATAGATTATATCAGAGTAACTGTCTTTCCTTTTTCTGAGAGGGCTACTAACCTAGTAATGCTATATATAGTTTTAGCAAAGCATTTGAGGAAGTTTATTGCACTATTCTTGTAGAAATAATAGATTTAAGCCACCTGGTAGTTCATTTAGATGAATTCAGAGCTGTTTAAACAGCTGGACTCAAAGAGTAGCTGTTAATGGTTTGCTGTCATCTTGAAAGGAGGAAAACCTTAGAGTGTCCCAGGATTGTAGGTTTGACCCTGTGTCATTTGTATTAATGACTTAGATAAAGTTATATATGACATGTATAAAATTTGCAGAAGACAGCTGTGTAATATATTGCATAATAGTTAAAAACCAAAAAGATTTTGAGAAGCTAGAACTACAATAAGGTAAATTTAATAGAGGAAATGTAAAGTCTAACACTTAACTAAAAAAATCAACTTCAAAGTGGAGGTATTTGGTAGTGGAGGCAGAAAGGGAAGAATAGTTCTTAGTCTTAAAAAGATCTAGGGATTTTAATATGTTATCAATTCAGTAGGTCAGTGGTATGATGTCTGTCAAATAAACTAATGCTGCCATGTACTACATTGAGTAGCACAACCCCTATAAAATTAGGTGAGAGTCCCAGATTATACTGTTGTTAGGTGAACCATATTTGGAGGTCACTTCTGAATGTCACAGTTTAGCAAGGATTTTGACGTGATATAGAAAAGAACAGCCAGAATAATAGAGCCAAATGATAATCAGTCAAAAGAATTGGAGCTGTATTTAGCTTGGAGAAGAGAGGAATCAGGGAGAGCATAAGAACTATCTTTATATAGGTGAAGGATTTTAATGTGGAAAAGAGGCTTGTCTTGTACTGTTCATTCCCATAAAGCAGAATCAGAAGCATTGGTTAGAGCTGAAAAAAAGAAAAGTTTAGCTTCAAAAGTAGAATAGATTGCCTCAGGATACAGTGGGTTATGTCCTACTGGAAAATTTCAGAATGTCTAGATGACCATTTACAGTGTTAATTTGTTGTGGGGTTTCTTCTTGCAGCTATTAGTTGGATTAAAAAGCTTCTAAAATGACATCACTCTGGCAATTTGTTTTTTATCTTGCTCAGATCTCTTGCTGATTGAGTTCTTCCTAAATTCTACTCTCTAGTCAGATTCCATTATATTACTTTGGATATTTTTTTTTTCTTATGGATACCTTTAACACTTCACAAGATCTTTGTTTTTGTCGATGTAAAACTTCTATTCAAACCTTGGCAAATTACAACCTCTTTACATCATAGTAAATCTTTATTGGTTGCTTTAGCCAATAAAATTCATTTGTTGAGTGAAGACCAACTTTCTGGTAATGAGCCAGTTTATATTTAGGTAAGCTGGTCATTTGAAAATGACATAGTTCATCACTAGGCTTATTCAAACAGCTTTTCCAACTTGAGAGGATTGCCTGAGCTTGATTTCTGTAAAAATATGCTTCAAAGACTCACAGCAATCACTTCCATCACTCATCAGTGTTATGGCCATTATGAAAGATTCTTAAGTATTAGGTGGTCAGAAAGTTGATTTTAAAATTAGATTGCACTAGAATACGAGCATATGTTAAAAATTCATGAAAATTATTGCTTTAGTCATGAAGCAATGGTGCAATACCAATAATAATCTATCCTTAGCCTTTACTGTAAAGGGACTATCCAGAGGACAAGTTGTTCCAGCTGTCGATGTTCAGCTTCTTTCTCCAAGAATAAGAAAACAGTTTGGTATATATCCAGTCACCTGTGGACAAATCTTTGATGAGCTTCTAGGATAAGATATAAATTCTTTTGAGCACTTAAAATCTTTCACAGTTTGACACCCCAGCCTTTAATAAGCCTTTTCAGCCTTATTAACCTTTATCTCCTCATGCTTTATAGATAGTCATCCATATTTAATGATATTTATGACTTTATCTTTGTACTATTGGCTGTCCCCTGTACCTGGAGTATCCTTACCCCTCACCTCCATCTTTTCAAGGTAATTTAATAATTTAAAATTTTAAATATACTCATTTAATTTAAAAACAAATCTATGCATCCATTTTTGACAGCTCTTCATATTTGTCTGAGAGCCAGCAATATCTCTTTTTTAATTTCTGAAGCAAATATATATTCATGGAGTTTTTAACTATTGTTTTTTGTTGTCTCTATGAATAAATTTCTGTAAGACTTCCTTTTTAATGTTAACATTACATTATCTTTTGCAGTTGAATTTTTGATCAGGCTTAAGGAATGTGCAACTTGTGCTTTCAAAAAAAACATAAAGCTTATGAGAGAATAACATTGATGGATAGAATTAAAGAAAGATATCAAGAGAAATTCCTAAAAATTTGTGTGCGTGTATATATATGTATACACATTCATGTAGAAATACTTTCTTAATTTAATTTTATTTAATAATAACTTTGTATTGACAGAATCCATGCCAGGATAATTTTTACACAGCATTATCCCTTGCAATCACTTATGTTTCGTTTTTTTTTTCCCCTCTCTCCCTCCTCCCCCCCCCCCATGTAGAAATACTTTCAATACTATTTTAGTTTTCCAAATACATGACTTTTCAGCATTCATTTTCATAAGACTTTGTGTTGCAAAATTTTCTTTCTCCCTTTCCCCTAGACAGCAAACAATCTGATATAGGTTAAATATGTGCAGTCTTTTAAAACATATTTCCATGTTTATCATGTTGATACACAGGCATTAGTGAATAATTTTTAGAATTATGTAAACAGTTTGTCCCCATAAAAGATAATTAACATATACTGAACTGTTTCACATTTTTCGAGTACTAATTATTCATATTTATTGAGTGTTACACATTTTTCTTTTTATTAGTTATACTTTTTTTTGACTTTGCAGTTTAAAATTTCTGTTTTGAGTTATAAAAACAACTTTTTTAGCTAATTTTCACAACAGTAAGAATCAGAATATATTTTAAAATAGTTAATTGGAACTGTTTTTATGTTTTTAGTTTTAGTTATGTATAAATCTATATTTTGCTAAAATTGAAATTAAGTCTCTATGATCATCAGTTAATTTGATTAACCTTTTCCCCTTCCTTCCTTGACAAGTTTTGCTAGTAAAGGGTTTATTTTATTTTTATTAATTGTGCTAATGTATTTTGTTTGTCTTATGTGAAGTCTGCTGCCCATTTACCAGAAATACCTCAGGATATAATGAAAGAATGTAAAGAGAGGCTGGAGCAGAGCCCTTGCAAAGAGCTTTTTAAAGACTGTACTAGGTAAGTGGTGAATGAACAACACTGTAATATTAACAAAAATTGTAAAATATTATATTACTTTGACCAAATGTTGAGGTAACTTTTTTTTTTCCAGCTGTCGCTTAAAAAAAAACAAAACCCTCTTGACAAATATTATCAGGATATTTTCAAAATTAAGATAACATTTCCTAGTCAGTTTACTTTTAAGTGAAAGCAAATAGGCTCAAAAGTAAGAGCAAATAAATAATGAACTAAAGAATTATGAGTTGAACTAAAATGTCCTATGATTTATGTTGCTTCAATATTCTGCCTGTTCTTTATCCCAGCATTTTATTCTTAAGCTTGAAAATAACTTATTAATTAAATGTAAACTTCCCTGAAAACATCATTTTTCTGGAACCTCGAATGAATTAATCCCTTTGCATGTGTGGAAAAAACAATGACCAACTTCTAAGGTAACAGAGGCTCAAATCATATAGGACTTTGTGGATTGGTCTTAAGATCTAGAAGCATTATGGAAATATGCAAATTGCAATAGCCCGGATCTCATCAATCTGGGCCCCTAGGGAGTTTTTGTATTAACCTCAGTTGAAGTTTTCCTAGATTTTACAATCCTTTAGTGCTTATGGTTCATTATCATGTAGCATTTCTAAAATCCTTTTACATTAAAAATGTAAAATGCTTTTTCATCTATACTTCAAGATCTTCCTAATAGCTTTCTGTGGTTGTTGGAAGGATAGCATTAGCCTTATGTCACTGATGAATATTAGATGTAATGTCAACAGAATCGTACAACTATTTGGAGATACTTCCAATACCAGAACTTATAAGTAATAGTCACTAAAAGTTCCTCTTGTCATGATATTCATAACCTGGAATCCACCCCAACAGATCTGTGAATTTGGATGAGAAAATAAATTATATCTTTATTTTCAGTTCTCTCTCTGTGGATGCTTTAAAATAAGGCAGACACATATGATTGAAAGGATGAGAGGTCTTATGACTTATGTCCACAGAGTGAATCCCTTTGTCAATTAAATATAAATCCTTCTGTATATCTAGGATTTTGGTCAACCGTGTTTGTGGGAAAAGAAGTTTAGAATATTAGTTCTTCAGTAGACCAGACATTGTGATACTATGGCCACTGCTATTGTCTTTCCTGGTTAGAAGTATTTAAATCACCTTTGCCTGTCATCCTATTTTATTTAAGGACTGGATGGGATAGAGATAGGGGTAGGGATTTGATTTGTGACTTCTGATACAGGAAATTCCAGGGAGAAGAAATTAAAATTCCTGCTACAATTCACAAACTTAACATTTCCTGGAGCATTGAGTGTTAAGGGACTTGCCCAGGTTCTCAACGCTAGCATGTATCAGAGATTGAACCCAGGATTTTTTAGCTTCAAGATCAGTTCTGTATCCACTATCATCTTTCCTCCAGTGCAATTGAAAAGCATTAAGTAGAGATCAGAATTTCAGTAAACATTTCTTTTTATTAAATAGAGACAAATCTTGCATCTTACATCTTAGGAGGCCGAAGAGAATTAAGTCAGTCGAAACAAATTACATCTTCAAGATTAGGTGTTGATAAGAAAGATAACTAAAATTAATGCATAGAATGAAGAGAAAATTAATAATCATACCTCAAAAGTCATTAAATTGTTCCTATCCTTTGACCCAGTAATAGCATAACCAGTCCCAAAGAGTTCAAAGGCAGGGGAAGAGGACTCAGGTACAAATATATTTACAGTGGCATATTTTGTTACAGTTCAATGGGTGCTCATCAATTTGAAAATGGCTTAGCAAATTATTGTTTAAGAATTTAATGGAATTTAATTTAATTCTGTAAGAAATGATGAAAGAGATTAATTCAAAGAAACCTAGAAAGATTTATATGTACCAGTGCAGAGTAAATTGAGCAAAACTAGGAAAATTATTTATAAAGTAGGGGTAAGGGACTATAGGATATACCTGTTTGCATTATAACCCCACCAGTACTGAGTTTCAAGTAGAAGATGTTCCTTCAATGTTGTTTTAATTTGCATGTGATTATTAGTGAACTGAAGTGTTTTTCCCAGTGTTTGTTAAGGTAAATTGAATTTGACCATTGTGACCTCTTTTTATAACTTTGGATTTTTGTTAAAATTTACCCCCCAAAAATCTCCTTTTCATTGTGTTATTTTTATTGCATTAGTGTGTGTGTGTGTGTGTGTGTGTGTGTGTGTGTGTGTGTATAAAATCAGGAACAACTATCTCTCTCTTTACAATTTCTGTTTATTGAAAAATAGTCATCTCCTTATCATACATTGTATAATTTTTTTCTACTTTTTTTTGTTTGTAGGTGGTTTTGTTTTGGGGCACTTTTTAATATACATTTAAGCCTTTCATTAAACTGTAACTTACTGAGGTATATTGTGTGAGATGTGAGTTTAAAACTATCTTGTATTGATTTGTCCGTCTATATAAATATATATATAGACAGATTCACATTTTTTAGGGATATTTGTTAAACTATCTTTTTTAACCAGTTTTAATTTCTTTCATTTTTTATGTTTTTTGTTGTCCATTCTATAGGACAGAAGACTCAATTTATTCTCAAAAGAGGGTTTACTTTGAAAACCCATCACTTCCTTCCTTGGGGTTTCTATCCCTAATATGTAAAGTGAAAATGCTGTAATTAACTAGTTTTAATGTTCTTTGCATCTGTAAATCTGCTATTCTTCGATCCATTGGTCTATTATATTTCTTTTTTGCCCAATACCAAATAGTTTTGAAAAGTACAGCTTTGTAACATGTTTTAAAGACATGAACAATAAGAGCACATTCTTTAGATCCCTTTCCCCCTCCCCCTCAGCATCCCTCTATGTCTTTACCTGCTTGTTTTTCCATATAAATTCCATTGTAATTTTTTATTGAATTCTGTGAAGAAACTCTCTTGTTATTTTGATTTGTGTTGCATAAATTAATTTTGGGTCTTCCACTTCCACTTCTTTTTATTAAATAGAGATAAATCTTGCATCTTACATCATAGGAGGCTGAAGAGGATTAAGTCAATGGAAACAAATTACATCTTATATGTAATTTTCCCCCATATCTGATACATTCTTGGATATTATTTAATTCTTATTTCAGTCATTGTGGTTTTATGATGGTATTGATACAACTTATATGCATTCCCATTGAATTCCAAAATATTTGGTACTTTAAAACTAGGATTTGTTTTTATTTTTGTATTTTCTTGATCTATATTGTGGCCTCAAAATTAAACAGTGGGGAATTGATTAAATAATAAATTAATGCTATAAGCTAAAGTTATAATGCATTGACAAGTATGAAAAATATAAAAAATAAATACCATTATAAAGTAAAGCAAAAAAAGTAAAACTAGGAGTGCTTGCACTGATTATATGAGAAAAAAATAATGATTTGTCAGAGAATATTGATAGAGATTTAAAAGAATGATTGAAAAGTTTATTTTGTAAATTTGAAATTGTAAATTGAATTTCATTGATTTAAATGTAAATATTTACACAATCATTGCAATATTTCATACTATTTCTAATTTATTTTTAAAAACAACTATGTGATAGAACCAAGTATCAAAAAAACAACAGAAGAAACATGAACCTAAATATATTGAACTGTAGCCCAAAGTATAAAAAGGAATGGTCCCTTCAAATACAATTGTAGGTCAATTTAGTTTTTACTATATAATTATTTTGTTTGTTAATATATAAATTTGTATTATAGATAATAATACTGCTATCCATTATCTTCCTCGACTAAGGAAATTTTTTCTCTTTTTTTTCTTTTCTTTTTTTTTTTTTTACACTGAGGCAGTGAAGATTTAAGTAACTTGCCCAGGGTCACACAACACAACTAGAAAGTCTTATATGTTTGAGACCAGATTTGAATTCAGGTCATCCTGACTTCAGGGCTAGTGCTCTATCTACTGCACCACCTAGCTGTCCCCCATTTTCCTTTTTTTTTTTTTAAATTAAAAATGCATTCTCAAACCCCAGGTGAGTGTTTCAGTAGCAGTGTAATAGCACCAGTGATAGCATGAGTACTAGAAAGTTAGGATTCCAAATTTACTTCATTGCATAATAAATTTTATTCTCTGAGTTCTGCAAAATTCCATGTAACCACTTCTTTTATGATAAATAGCTTGCTATTTGTGTTGATCCATCAACATAAAGTTATAATGTAGAAAGATATAACTGTGTAAAATATTTTTCTAGGGTTGTCCATGATTATTTAAGTGGAAGACCATTTGAGGAGTACCAAGAAAGCTTGTTTTTCTCTCGATTTTTACAGTGGAAATGGTTAGAAAGGTATGGTGTGTTTTGGTTTTGTTTTTTACATTGTTCGTGATAGAAATAG
Organism: Antechinus flavipes; assembly: GCF_016432865.1. Taxonomy (NCBI): domain Eukaryota; kingdom Metazoa; phylum Chordata; class Mammalia; order Dasyuromorphia; family Dasyuridae; genus Antechinus; species Antechinus flavipes. The sequence continues at coordinate 193,782,470 of NC_067403.1, read as the reverse complement.
CAACCTTTAATGTTTTATGTAAATTTCATTATAATTATATAGAATTCTATGAGGGAAACTCCTTATTACTTTATTTATTTATTCTTGAAAGTTAGTAATAAGACTTTGGTGCTGAAATCAGTGAAATAAGTAATAAAATTTTTCTTGGTTCAGTTTTATATGTTGTCTTAATTTTTTTTAAAATGTATTTTGGCCTTCTAGGTGAGTCAGTTAAGCAATTAGAATTTATAAGATCTTTGGGAAAATCATTCATTCCAATTACTTTTTTATTTTTACTTAGAAAACCAAACGAAAATGACAGAAATATTCTTTAGAATGCTATTTATTTCCTTTTCATGTATCCTTTTCCTCCTTTTTGTGCTTAATAAAATTTAATGAAAATAATAGTAAAGTTAGCATATCCTGGATATAAAAAAACATGGCCTAGCTTTTCTACAGTAGTTGTGCTGGAGTGGGGACATTCAGGAAGTAGACAGATCGTCTTACTGTAGATAGGAACCCTTTTCCCCTGTATCATTTGCTGATATTAGTACTCAGATTTAATAAGGATTGATGGGTTGAAAATCTCCTGGAAAAATCGGAAGGTCCTTCTTTATTAGGATTCATCCCACTAGAAACAGTCTTTATTTCTTGTAGATTATTCCTCTAGAGGGCTCCCTAGATCTTGACCCTGAGCACCCATTGTGTCATTTGACCATTTAGGTGTCCTCTTCCACAGGATCACTTAGCCAAAGGAAAGATACTGATCTTTTAGTCAGTTAGGGTCAAGCAAAAATTTGATTGGTTTGTTTTAAAGTAGACATATAATATAAGAAATCTAATCTATGTTTTGTTTTTGTTTTTTTACCTTCTAGGCAACCTGTAACAAAAAATACATTTAGACATTACAGAGTTCTAGGAAAAGGAGGATTTGGAGAGGTGAGTAATGGAAGAACAAGTATCAGCAGCAATTCTTGAGAGACAAAATGAAAAGTGAATTGCAAAGCATCAGCTATAATGAAAATATTAGGCCAATATTGATTTACCTAATGAATATTCTTTGCTGCTAATTTTTTAATGAGCATTCCAAAATATCTATAAAAATCGCCATTGGATGTTAATAAAAGGCATTTGATAAGTATGTAAAAATAAGTTTCATCATATCAAAGGACTTATTCCCTTATATCTGAATGATTTCTCCTCAAATGTCTCAAAAGGCTATATTTTACCACCCCTACTTGTTCTCTTAGGACCAGCTTTTAATCTATCATGACTTAAGATTGTTCCATCTTTATTAAATATAGTTGTGTCATAAAAATTTCACATATATTAGAATTTCAGCTTTGTTCAGCTTTACTTACAATTGTAATTCAGATTAGTTTGAACATGAATTATTTGTCACCCAAATCAGTAATTACTATAAAGATTGGGAATACAGCAAAATCTTTTAAAGAGACTATTCTAATTTGTACATTACAGCCTTTTTACCAAATAGACTTCAAATACTCAAATATATCTTTTAGATGGCATTCACTGTAATTGTTAAGCACAGTTGGTTGAGAAAGAAATGTTATCATAATCTCTCAGTTGTTGTACAGAATATTTGTGAGCATATTTAAAATACATGTATTTGTTGATTGTTAAACGCCTGCTTTCTATAGAACAATGATATACAGGGTGTTGAAGTGAAATAAAAATTTTAAGGTCCCATCCATCATAGAATTTACAGTCTAGAAAATTACAGTGTAGTAAAAGAGAATATACACAACAAATAATTGTAATCATATAGATACAGATATCTTGACATTAGTATATGTTTGCAAAGTGCCTTTATTATAACCTTGTAACATTGGCAGTTCAGTTGCCATTTTAAATTTCAGAAAACTGAGGCCCAGAATTTGATATATGCCAAGTGTCAGAGGAGAGACTTAAACCATAGATCCTTTGACTCAAAGACCAGAGTTATGTCCATCATATAGTGCTGGATGACATCATAATACCAAAAATGCCTTACTACATCTAAGAGTAATTATAGTCTATAATACCTGTCAGCCCCTTCCCTCAAAGGAGTGATTTTAGGGTGTCCTTTCATATCAATTCTTTAGAATCCTACTCAGTCTTTATAATTTTATTATATTTATTTTTGATTTAGGGTAGGTAGTTCCTTCCATTTACATTTTTGTGTTACTATGTATATTTTCTTGACTCTGATTACTTTCTGCATCATTTCAGATCTTTCCATTCATATCTTTTCATCACATGCATCCTTATCACATAGCAATATTCCATTACATTCATGTATCACAGTTTGGTTAAGTGTAACCCAATTGATGGGTAGCTACTTTGTTTCCAATTCTTAGTTATCAAAAAAAGTGCTACCACAAGTATTTTGGAATATATGGGATTAGTTTTTTTTTCTTTTATCAGTAGCTTTCTTGGGGTTTTTAAATTTTATAATCTGGCTCAAAAAATGGATTTGCATAATTCCAAATTGTTGTCTAAAATTATTTGTATTAGAATACCTGTCTTTCCATTGATTATTGCCATTTTTGTTGTTTTTCCCAATTTGCAGGTTATCCCTCCCTGCCTCCTTCTCTTCCTCTGTCTCTCTCCCCCCTACCCCCTTACCTTCTCTCTCTCCCTCCTCCCTTCTCTTTCCTTCCCCAATAACTTTGGTGACATGGTCACATAGCTAGAAAGTATTACTGCTTCAGACCAGATTTGCTCTATCTACTGTACCATGTAGCTGCCACAAGCAAGTCTTCCAATCTTTATTTGCCTCAGTTTCGTCATCACAAGAAGGCTCATAATATTAACATCTACTTTTCAGTATTCCTGCGAAAATGAAATGAGATGATAATCATGAAAGCATTTACATACTGCCTTCTATGTAGTCAATGCTATCAAGATTTTAGATTTTAATAATGATATTAATAGCATAGTATATATAATTAATAGCTATTGCTAGGTATTATTACTTCTTGTGTTTTGTTATTGTTATGCAAAAATGCTATTGATTTTTTTTTAATTATAGCTTTTTATTTACAAGATGTATGCATGAGTAATTTTTCAGCATTGACAATTACAAAACCTTTTGTTCCAATCTTTCCCCTCCTTCCTCCTACTCCCTCCCTCAGATGGCAGGTAGACCAATATGTTAAATTATATGATAAATACAATATATGTATACATATTCATACAGTTATTTTGCTAGTGTGATTGATTTTTGAGCATTTATTTGGCAGCCTGCAACTTTGTTTACACTGTGTTTTCAGTTAATATCTTTGCTGATTCTCTAAGATTTTCTAAGTAAGACATCATATCATAAGCAAACAATCTTTTTCTTTATTTTTATCTTTATCTTTATTTTTTCAATTCCTTTCTCTTATTACTATTGCTTACATTTTCAGAGCCATATCAAATAATATTGTAGAGAGTAAAATGCTTACTTTACTCCTGGAAAATGTTTTAGTTTATTTTCTTGCATATGAAAAATATGGTTTTAATGCTTTTTTTTAATGCTAGTTTTTTTAAAAAAGAAAGCGCCCTTCTATTTTTATGCTTGGTGGGATTTTTAGCATAAAAGAGTATTGTATTTTGTAAAAGATTTTTTTCTGCATCTATTGAGATGGTTGTGTGGTTTTGAATGTTTTGGGTTTTAGTAAGATTTAATTATGTCGATTGCTTTACTATTGTTGATCTGTCCTTGCCATCCCTCTTATAAATTCCATTTGGTCATAATCAGTGATTTTTTGGTTAAATTATTATAGCAGGATTTTGTTTAAAATTTTAAAGTCAATGTTAATGATATTGGCCTATAGTTTTTTTTCTGAGTTTATCTTTCCCTGGTTTAGATATTTGATATATATTTTTTCCTCATATCAGGATTCTGATAGCATGCTTTCTTTTTTCCGTTTTTGAGACTAATTTATGAATTATGATACTTATTTTTCTTTAAAAATTTGACTCCACCAGAATAAAGAGTTTTTTTTCTTTTGGTAATTTTTTTATGTTGTCATTGTTTTACTCCCTCAATACATGTTGAAAACATTAAGATTCTGAAGGGAACATTCATTTCTCTTCCACTATAAAAATGTTTATATTCTATCATTCTGTAGCTCTTTCTAATTACTCAAATTTATGTTTTAAAATTTCTTTGGACTTTTGTTTTTGCATTTAAGAGTTCCTAATTACTGCTGGCCTTTTCAGCAAAAATACTTGAATATCCTTAACCCCATTAAAGATCTATTTTATTTTCCTTTCAGATTATACTCATCTTAGCAGGGTAAGTTGTTCTTAGGTTATAAGCCTGTATATCTTTTGCTTTTTGGAATTTTTCCCCAAGATCTTCTTTCATCTAAAGTGGTTTTGTGTGAATCCTGACTATAGATCTTTGATATATGAACAACTTTTTGGAATCTTACAGCGTGATTCCTTTAATGAGGAAGCTCTGAATTTTGGCTAAGACATTCCTGGGATTTTTCCTTTTGAGATATCTTTTAAGATGTGAACAGTGGGTTCTTTCTGTCTTTAATTTCTGATTTTAATAGATCTGGGTGGTTTATGATTATCAATATGTAGGCTTGGGGTGGGGTGGGGTGTGAATGGTTAACTGTAATTTTCAGGAAATCCATTGATTCTTAACTTATCTCTCCCTGACTTGTTTTTCGAGTTTTTTTTTTTCTTTTTCTATATGATTCTTACATTTTCCTTAATTTTAACATTTTTAAATTTTGTTCTACTATTTCTTGCTCTCTCATGGAGTCATTGGTTTCTATGCTATTCTGGTTTTCCAGGATTCCACTTATTGGGTAAGAATTAGCTCTTTACTTTCTGAGCTGTTTATTTTCTTTCCAGTTCTTTGTTTCTGAACTTTTATTTCATTTATTTCGTGTTTCATTTTATCTGTATATTCATGTAATTCTTGTGAAGAATCTATTGTTTTCTTTGAGTTGTTGCTTGCCGTTATTAGAAAGTTAGATGTACAATAATTTTTTACACTGGTTATTTTCTTTAACTTAGACATCTCTGTAGCTTTGGTTCCCAAATAAACCTCCCAGTTCTTTCCAGGGCCAGACTCTATCACTTCTGGGTGGAGTGGTTAATCCTGATGGTTCTCATCTTTGATCCCCTGAATTCTTGCCTTCCCTTTACCTTCCAGAGTTAAGATTCTCTGGATCTTTGAAGTGAAGAGTGCTGAAGCTACAGGACTTCCTAACCACCATGGGATTTTCTAAGAGGAGCCTTCTGTACTTTCTCTCTTTAGATTTTGAAGGTTTTATGTATCTCTAACCCATTAGTGTAGGGAAGCTGGGCCTTTTTTCTTACCCTGGCATTGACTTTGTTGACTAACCTCTTTCCTCTTGCCCATGGCCTTCTTGCTGGTTTTATGTTTCATTTGGATTTTTTGATCATTATTTTGGTTGGTGAAATATTCTGTTTTTTTCTGGGGAACAGCTGTTTGAAGACTTCATTATTAGGCATCCATCTTGGCCAGAAACCCCACCTCATATTTCCTGTGCTAATTTCTCATTTCCTATTCATGAGTCAAAGACTCTTATTTTATTTGATAAGAATGTGCCAGACATTGAGCTTAGTAGATACTGAGGAAATGAAGATAAAAATGAAAACTTTCTCTTCACCCAAGGAAACTGTATTCTGTTGGACAAATTACATACGATCTGCATTATTGTTAACATTGATAGTCTAATTGTCTGCTATACCTGAGGCAAGTTTCTCCCAAGAGAAGATAGAGCTTTTTAAAAAGGGCTTGACTATGCTTCCATTAGTCTTTTGTTCTGGCATCTTTGAGGTATGTTTTTCCAAGAAGGGAGTACTGCAAAGGGCACTTTGCTAGATGAAGAATTTGGAATGCTTCCTTTTTAGCACTGAATGAGGAATGAGGGAGATTTTTTCAAATATAAGTGTTTTTCCTTCATTTAGCAGTTCATCCAAGGCCTGATCTTGCCATTAGTAATCTGGTTCTTTGGTGACCTTGAAACACGTTTCTCTCATTAGTGGAGAAAGAATCCTTGCCTTTGCCTCTACAAGTCTCCCCCTCTAATATACTTGAATTGTGTTTCAGAATGAGAAAGAAGGGTAGGAATTTGTGAAGGGAGCTTTCTAGCATGACAAAGTTGATGCCCTTCTTTCAGACATCTGTGGAGGAGTAGATAGGTCATAAAGACATATATTGTCTCTATCCATAGCCTTGTCACAGATGGTCTAGTTCTCTGGTATACCTATGGCATACTCACTCTCCCTGGAAAGAGCTTTGAAGAGGAATTTTGGGAAGAGGAGGTTAGCATCCTTTTGAAACTGGGATTTCTTTTACTCTCAGTATTCTGGTGCCAGAAAAACTATAGGGGCTGGAGTTAACAAAAAAAGATTTTTGCCATTTGGAAAATTACCAGCTAACCAGCCAGAAATATGAGGTTGGGAGCAACTATATTTGGTGTAGGTATTCTCCCTTCAGATTAACCATCAGTATCATTGCAAATCCATCACTGTTGCCATGAGATTGCTGCTGGCCTGTTTGAAGGCAAAAAAAGAAAAAGAAATGGAGTAAAGAATCTTTCTAGACAGGACAGGAGAAGGTTATCCTTCACTATCATATTTCTAATATGGTTTCTCCTTGTATGTATTTGCTTTCTCCTACTTAACCATTCTCTAAAATAGGGATGCCAGTCAATATTAATTATTATACTTCTTGCATATTCTTCCATTATCCTCCTTTTAGACCTTGATTTCTTCATTTATAAAATGAAAGTGGGTGTTAGATTAATGATCTCTATAGAATTCATTACTGCACTTATTCTAGAACTTAATATAAGTTTTATGAATCCCAATAAAAATGTTCTAGGACAAGCATTCCTTTTTCTTGCCTCTCCTAGAATAAATATGTTGAGGACTGACATGAATATTTTAGCAAGTTGTAGCTGTCATGAGGAAAAGAGAAACATTTTAAGATCACTAGAAACATTTAAAATCAAGACTTAAATTGTAGACTAACTTGAACACATTCAGCTTTTATTTGAAACAAATAATAAATTATTGTGATTAATTAGAAATTAGATTAGATTAAATTACTTCTGAATTCTTTTCTACGTTAATGTGATCTTCCACTCTTTTCTTTTTTGCTGTATTATTAATATGGTTATGGAAATTTATTTTGAAACAAGGAGTTCTTGTAAGAAATTTTGTGTGTCAGTAACAAGAAGATTATGTGATGATCAAGTGTGATGCACTTGGCTATCTTCAACCATGAGAGGTGATTCAAGGCAATTCCAATAGACTTGTAATGGAAAGTGCTATCCACATCCAGAGAGGGAATTATGAAGATTGAATGTGGATCAAAGCATAGCATTTTCGCTTTTTTGTTCTTGTTTGATCAGATTTTTTGTGTGTGGGCAACAAGATGAATATGGAAATATGTTTAGAGTAATCGCATATGTTTAACTTATATCAGACTGCTTGCTGTCTTGGGGGGTGAAAAGAAAAGAGGGAGAAAAATTTTAAACACAAAGTTTTACAAAGGTAAATGTTGAAAACTATATTTGTAAGTATTTGGAAAAATAAACTACCATTTTAAAACAAAGGAATTATTGCATGGAATCTATGCAGTGCAAAGAAATATCTATGCAATTGAAAACCAAAACTTCATGTTAGAGAGCTAATAAAAGTCTAATTAAATTTGGCTAGAGCTAGGAGCAGCTATATGGTACATATGGATAGAGCACTGGTCCTGGAGTCAGGAGGACCCAATTTCAAATCTGGCCTCAGACACTTAATAATAACTAGTTTTGTGACCCTGAGTAAGTCACTTAACCCTTATCACCTCACACATGTACTGTTCTTCCCCTCCAAAAAGTTGACCAGTGCTAAATGGAACAAATAAGCCCCCCTCCTAATAAGAATTAATTTCCTTTTTTTTCCCACACATATCTCTGAAAAGTTTTCAAAGTATCATTAATATACTATTAAATAAGGTCATTGATTATTTCACAAAGATTTGTAGACTAATTTGATTTCTCCACCATGCTCTTTTAAAAAAAAAAAAAAACTGATCATTGATAAATTTTATAATCCAGCAAGATTGGTATTTAAAACCTTATCTGCATCTTCTTCCTCTCCGTTTGGTGGATGGATCCATAAACTCCATATAAGGAATAAGGACAAATTAAGCATCCCATTTCCTACCCAACTAGATTTATTTTGAACTAATTTGACTTATCCATCACACTTCAATGAGATTCCTTCTCTCCCCTTTCCCCCTTTAGCTTTCTACATGTGTTTTCTTTATCCTTTGATTGTAAGCTCCTTGAGGGCAGGAACTCTCTTTTTTTCTTATTTGTATCCCTCACACTTAGTGCAGTGCCTGGCGTAAGGTAAGCACATAATGTCATTGGGAAGCAATAATTTTTTCATTTTCATTTTCATTGTCATTTAAATGGTCTAGATTGGTGTCTTTATTTGAGCAGTTTGACTTTTCAAAAGATGGGTAATTTTTCTTGTAATTGTTCAGATTCCTGAATATAGGTTATAATATATGCATTGATTAATCATTATGTAAATGCCTAATATGTTTTCCAACTTGGACACCAAGTTGGACCTATTTTTTTAATAATAGCTTTTTATTTTCAAAATGTATGCAAAGCTAATTTTCAAAGTTCAATCTTGCAAAACCTTATATTCCAAATATTTCTCCTTCCCTTCTCCCTGTTCCCTCCTTTAGACAGCAAGCAATCCAGCATATGTTAAACATGTGCACTTTTTCTAAGCATATTTTCACATTTGTCATGCTGCACAAGAAGAATCAGATCTAAAAGCCAGGAAAAAAGTGAACAAACAACAAAAAGGAGTAAATACTATATTGTTATCCACATTCAGTTCCTGTAGTCCTCTCTCTGGATACAGATGGCTCTCTCCATTGCAAGTTCATTATTGGAAAACGCCAAGTCCATCAGAATTGATCATCATATAATCTTATTGTTGCCATGTACAATGTTCTCTTTTTTTTTTTTTTTTTTTTTTTTTTTAGATTGATAAAAGAGGTTTATTATTAGATAAGCAAAGTTAAAGTATAGGCGAAGGTAGAGATAAGGAGGGCACTGGACAGAGGGTCCAGTGGACAGAGGGTCCTCACATGGTAGCCATGTTTGGAATCTCTGCCTGTACAATGTTCTCTTGGTTCTACTCACTTCACTCAGTATCAATTCATGTTAAGTCTCTTCAGGCTTTTCTAAAATCATGTTGCTGATCATTTCTAATAGAAGAAAATATTCCATAACATTCATTACATCATACTTATTCAGTCATTCTCCAACTGTGGGATATCCACTCAGTTTCCAGTTCTGTGCCACTACAAAAAAGGGCTGCTACAAACAATACTATTGTCCTTATAAATTCTCTCTATTTCTTGTCACCTTCGAAAGACAGATCTAAATTATCTGATTTTAAAAGGTTATAAAACTTAAGTGGAATCAGCTCCTGAAAAATAGGTTTCTAAATAATTCTTCCAATATTATTGAAGTTCTTTCTTTGCCTCAGTATTAAATTCAATAAATATTTACTTAGTAGCTGCTACCCAGCTAGGCATCAGAGATAAAAACAATGAAAAACAACCTTCTGTCTCGAGAAGTATTTTGTCATTGGGAAGGAGTCAGGTACATTTGCACAGAAAAGAAATAGCATTTGAAGAGAACAACAACTACTCAGGGATCCAGGAAAATACTCTCTCTGTTCAGTGATGGTGGACTAGCTGTTAAAAGGGCCTGAATTGTGAATTCCTCGTATTCATTCCAGCCTGTGCTAAGACATTATGGATAGAGGTAGAGTGTGAGGAAATTGACCAGTGTGACTGGAGCAAAGAGTACAGAATAGGAGTGAGATGAAGGAAAGAACTGTCATATGAATTGTCTAGAAGGGGAGAGAAGTTCAGCAAGCTGAAAGAGTAATTTGTATTTAATGCTAGAGGCAGTAGAGAATTACTAAAATTTAAAAAATGTATTGACTTTCTATCTTGGCATTTTTTTCTTTTTCATTTAGTATAATTTAAATTTAAAATAATGATAGTTCACATTTGTCTTGCGTTTTCCTTCTATTACTCTTTGAGGGGGACAATTCGAATTTCATCCCCATTTTATTAGTGAGAAAATTGAGTTTGAAGATTGTAATTTGCTTCCAGTTGTACTGTAAGACAGGAAATATCATTGATGGTGCTGAAATGCTAGTCTTCTGACTTCAGACCTAGTCACCAGCTTATAGTCTTTGAAAGAACAATGTGAGTTCAATGAATATGCCATATTTAAATTTTAACGTGTCTTTCTAACCTGCTTACAGATTTCTAATGGTCTTCTTGATTTAATTTTTCTGTTCTTTGTTGCTATAGATAGATTTGGAAGAAAGAAAATATTTTAAAATAAAATTAATAAAATAGATGTTCATTTTAACCTAGAAAACATCAGGAGTATATGAATCTTTTTTTTCCTCCTTTAGGTGTGTGCCTGCCAAGTACGGGCAACAGGAAAAATGTATGCTTGTAAAAAACTAGAAAAAAAGAGAATTAAGAAGAGGAAAGGAGAATCAATGGCATTAAATGAAAAGAGAATTTTGGAAAAAGTGCATAGTAGGTTTGTAGTAAGTATCGTCTTTTTTGATCTTATAAAGTGTAAATAAAGTTAATTGTTTTGCTTCTTCTGCAGCAATGATATGAAATTATAATAGGAAATGAGAACTATTAAGCCATATATAAGGAATCCCAAAGGCAACATTTTAACTTGGTTTTAAATGTAATGTTATCGATGTTTTATTGTTGCTGTTGTTTCTCTTTTGTTTTAGTTGTATCCCCACTTTTAATGACCCATTTAAAATTTTGTTGACAAAGATACTTGAGTGGTTTGTTCTTTCCTTACTCAGTTTATTTTACAGATGAGGAACTGAGGCAAACAGTTAAGTGACCTGCCTAGGATCACCCAAATAGTAAGTGTCTGAGACCAGATTTGAACTCAGAAAGAGGAGTCTTTCTGACTCCAGACCTTGTGCTCTATCCACGGTGCCATTTAGCTGCCTCCTCGTTTTTTCGTATATTTATTTGTTTTGTTAATTATATCCCAAAGAGGGTTTTTTTTTCTCTCCTGGTTTGGGCCTCACTTGAAAGTGTTGTATTGACTGAGTGTGGCATTTTTGACTCGTCTGATTCTACAGTATTTCCATCAAAGACCTACTTCTGACCTAAATAGTTCAGTTAGCTTTTTCTTTGGAAATCACAATATTTTTTTTGAGTTTAGCAGCTTGTATTATCAACTTTTCATTAGACCTAACATTTTAATAGTAGCCTGCTTTTTAAATTTTATTTTTTTCTTGTATAAATAATTTAAATTTTTTTTTCAAGGTGAAAAATAATGTTTAGAAGATTTTTTTTTTTGGACTCTACTACATGTTTATATGGGTAAAGTTACATAGTCATCATAGTTCTTTTTCACTAAATCAATGAGGTTGAATGTTTTGGTTTTTAATATTATTATTTTGTTTTCAAAGACAGCCTTTACCCTACAAGTTTTTCTAATCTTACTCCCTATTACTTTATCAATGTTGCTTTTGTAATTTGTGAATTTTTATGCATGGCTAAAAATATCACATTAATTGAGATATTTTTCCATACTGTGCCTAATCCTTCCATTAAGAAGTGAAGTTTAGCACTATAAAAAAATACATAAAATGGATTTCAGGATCCTAAAAATAATCTTTAAAACTAAAACCACATATTTCATCTTCATTTTAACATAGATTTGTTGAGGAATATTGGTTGGGGAAAATCCTAAAACCTATCATGCATATGGTTTTCTTTCAGTCATCACATAAACATAATTGACCTGAAATGTCATTTAAAGTTTAATGTTCCAGTCTTATGTAGTTATCTTATTCTTTATTAAGTTGTTGTAGTCAAAATGGTATTGTAAAACACTGTACTTGAAATCAGAAGACCTTTTTCAAAATTTGGCTTATCCCTTTCCTTACCCTGTGACCTTAGGCAAAAATTTGTTTAGCTTCTCTGAACCTTAAAGGTTTATGGAATGAAGATAACAATGTTATACATGAATTACTTTACCTCGTAGAGTTGTAGATATATTTAATTGTATGTAATGTGTCACTGTCTATCAATCTTTTGCTATATGACTATGCTATTTGTAATAAGATGTTTTCATAGAAATTTTCTAAACTTTCATATACTTTTGCTGTGACCATTGCTTTCATGCAAATTAGCTGATGAAAAATATAGTTTCTTAATTGAGAGTTTGAAAATCTAAATTAATTTTTTTACAATGCATAAATAATTTTGTTTGATCAGATTTATTTTCTCTACTTTAAAATTTTCCTTTGCATTTGCCACTACCATAAAGCTTAGAAATATCTCCTTTCTACTGCATTCATCATGCGGGATTAATAACAATGGTGATATTTCTCTTTCAATATTCAATAAAGCAAAAATTATAGAGCATATTTATAAATTATGCTCCCAGTTTGGGAGAGTTGATTGCTGGTTCTTTCCTGCAAATCTAGATAAGACTTTTCCTACTAATTACTAACATCTATTTTACTCTTAGGAGGATTCTTATAAAAGTCTGTGTGCCATCATGGATAGAGTACTGGGCTTTAAGTCAGAAACACTCAAGTTTAAATTCTGTCTCAGAAACTGAATCTCTGTGTAATCCTGGTTAAGACTCCTACCTATTAATGGGGATAATTATAACTGCCTACTTTAGAGAATTATTTTGAGGTTCAGGTGAGATAACATAGGAAAAGTGCTTTGCAAGCTTTAAAGTGTTTGTAAATTGAAGAGAATACTAACATTTTTACTTGTAATTCTTCCCCATTTTATACTGTCCTGTAACAAAACCAATTCCTTTACATGGAAACTTTGGTTTTTTCCTTCCTATTTTTCAAAATTATGGCAACTCAAAAATAAAATTATCCATTGTCCTTCAGTCTTGCCAAGCTTCTCTTCAGTTTCTGCAGTGATGGCGGTAGGGTGACCCAAAAAGATGGACTGAGTCAGATGAATCAGTATTTTCTTCATCCCCTTGCCTCCCTTCTGATAATTTTCTCTAGTTTATTCTAATAGAGCTTGTTTATATGTAGAGGTTCGCATGTTGTCTCCTTCATTAAACTGAGTTCTTTGGGGAATGTTCTGCTTTTTTTTGTATCCCCAGCTGTATACTTAGCTTGTCCAGCCCTCCCTTACTAAAATCCAATTCATTTGTAAATCATGGCATCACCCCTGAAGTGATGGTCCTCTTTGAGAATGCAGGACAAGCAGCAGCAGCTCTTAGCATAGTGTCTGGCATGTCAGAGGCACTTTAGAAAATGTTTGTACACTGACTATAACACTCTTCAAAATGTGAGATTTATTGAGTCAGTGTACTACTAAAGGAAGTCTCATCACACATAAAGCCAGAAAATAAAAGTAAACTGTAACTAAAGGAAAATTTAGCTTACTAGTTCTCCTAAGAATTGAAATTAGTTTTCCTATGTGCCCAAAGGCATCAAAAGACATCATTTCATGAGACATGTAGTCATTCCATATTGCAGGATTTTAATAAACATTTACAAAAAAGTCACTATGGAAATATTGTAGATTATGCTCCAACTTATAAGATCTTCACATTAAGTTAGCATGTACTTTAATTCTCAGTGGCTTGAATATAATAATGGGATTAGGTTGGATAGCAAAAATAAATCGGAAGAGTTTAATTCTATATTAACAAAGAGACCTAAGACAATATTTGCTTTAGGTTACACAAAAATATGCTACTTTCTTTGAGGAGATGAAGGAAATACTGATTCATCTGACATAGTCCATCTTTTTGGGTCACTCTGCCGCCATCACTGCAGAAATTGAAGAGAAGCTTGGCAAGACTGAAGGACAATGGATATTTTTCTTTATTTTTGAATTGCCTTAATTTCAAAAAATAGGAGGAAAAAACAATTATAGGTGCTGGACGTGATGAATAGAAAGTAACTAAAGTAAAATGAAATGTAGACTTTGTCTTGCTAGAAACAGACAGGTTACCAATATGGGGAATAATTTCAGAATCATCTTTCTTTTTGCAGTCAGACCTGATCAGCTTGTTTAAAGCCAAAGTCAAAATCATTAGCAAATTATAAGAATAAAAAAGAAAACAAGCTAAAGTACATTTAAAAACAATTCCACCAGAGGCTTACATGAACTGATGCTGAATGAAATGAGCAGGACCAGCAGATCATTATATACTTCAACAACAATATTGTATGATGACCAATTCTGATGGACGTGGCCATCTCCAGCAATGAGATGAACCAAATCAGTTCCAATAGAGCAGTGATGAATTGAACCAGCTACATCCAGCGAAAGAACTCTGGGAGATGACTATGAACCATTACATAGAATTCCCAATCCCTATATTTTTGTCCATCTCCATTTTTCATTTCTTTACAGTACACTACAGTAATAGTACACTATTTCAAAGTCCAATTCTTTTTGTACAGCAAAATAACTGTTAGGACATGTATACTTATATTTAATTTATACTTTAACATATTTAACATGTATTGGTCAACCTGCCATCAGGGGGGAGGTGATGGGGGAAAGGAGGGGAAAAATTGGAACAAAAGATTTGGCAATTGTCACTGCTGTAAAATTACCCATGCATATAACTTGGAAATAAAAAGCTATAATAATCATAAAAAAAAGAATTCCAGTTTAAAATTTTAAAATATATATTGACCACAAAAAATAGGGAATGATAGAAGAACATTGTTGTAAATAATCCACTGGCTATATCAAGGAAGCCAAAAGAGCCGAGAAACTACCTCTACTATAAAATATTTAATCTACTTGCCAAATGCAGATATTCCATAGTAACAACATCAATAGGTTAAAATATAAATTTATTAAACTGTACTGTGGAAGATAACGCTACTTCATAAAATAGAAACAGCATGGGGAAAATCAAGTTTTTAGGTATCTTAATTAAATTGCTTAAGCCACATCATCCATAGAGGCTTTAAGGACTCAATTTATAAGTATTCAATGCCCACACTGGGCAAAGCATTGTGATAAATATTGAAGATACATTAACAAAGCCAAGTAGTTTCTCTCCTAAAGAATCTTATATTACATAAGAGGGAACTAAAAAAAAAAAAAATGGGAGGAAAATATAAAAGATATGTCTTAAGAGAAATTTGTTTTCATCATCACAAGTCCTGGGGAAATAAAAATGATTCTCAAGAAAACAAGACTAGCCGGTACAATGGACCAGAGCTTGTCAACACAAGAGAGAGCCATCTTGGAAGTGAAATAGTTTTAAGGGCAGTGAGGAATCAGTTCTCAAGATAAGTCATCAAGAATTTATTGGAAGATCCCTTGAAAGATGTAACAACTTATATAATTTTACTTGATTGCTGATTATTACATCATTCAATACACAGAATGGGTATTTGATGCCTTTTGACATAGAGGATAATCATTATGGATCTAGATAGGATTCCCTATTCTTGTTTGCTGATAAGTATTAATTGTATTAGGCTTCAGAATATTATAGAACCTCCTACTTTTTGATCTGTATTATTCAAATATTTTTGACTAAATGGTCCACATAGAAATCAAGTGAATAAAAATACATGTTATCCAGAATATGATATTCAATTGGATGGCCAGTAAGTAGCACTCACCATTCAAAAATATACAAGTAGACAGTGAACTGTGCTTACAATTGAATGAAGAAGAGAGACTAAATTGCATAAGGGAATAAGAGTGTCTACTCTTAATGGCACCCAATTTCTCCCAGAAACAAAAACATGTTTTAAACATCATTATTCTTCTGGTGATATTGAATTATTATAAATCATGTAGTACAATAGCCTCCTAAAAGTTGCACATCCCCAAAGGTTCATTAGGCAGCTACATGTATGGGATGCCAGATCTGGAATCAGGAAATCTCATTTTCCTGAGTTCAAATGTGACTTCAGATACTTATTAGTTATGGAATCCTGGGGCAAGTCACTTGCTCTATTTACTTCAGTTTTCTCATCTGTAAAATGAGTTAGAGAAAGAAAAGGAAAACTACTCCAATGTCTTCACCAATACAACTTCAAGTAGAGTCACAAAGAGATAAATATGACTGAAAATAACTGAAAAATAACCACAAAAGGTCAATGGAAAGGTATATTGTTTCCATGAAGAGGCAAAGAATGTCACATTAAAAAGTGCCTAAAATATATGATCAAAGAGATATGTGCAGAGATCTTAAAAGCTTTAATACAATTTTAAGCTTTAATTGCTTAAGTAACTTTAATAGGATTAGGACTTTGTATCTCCAGAAATGGAAGTAGATCTGTAATATAGCAAGAGTAAACAATAGCCAGGTGATAATTCCTTTCCTTAATTTGTATTAATGTAATATCAAAAGCACTCCGATGAGGTCTCAAGGACATTAGTGGGTAATTTACAGGACATGGATATAACACAAGATGAGAAGACATAAATGTATGTCTACGTCATTAAAAGGAATATTCCCATTGATGATAGCACAGATCAATGGATGTGTCTTCATTTATATTTTCAGTTACCTTTTAGCATTTGTGATATGCATTATCTTTTCTTCAGTCTATAGATAATATCCATACTTAAGAAATCAACACTAACCCCCTTTTTTTGCCTATAGTTTTCCATTTCTTTCCTTCATCTAAGTTCCTAAAGTAAAAACTGTAATAGGTCCTTTAACATTCAGTTGCTTACTTAGTAATGAAGCAAAAATCTATGCTTAATAAGTCACCTCCTAAGTGACAAATACAATGGCTATTTAGTAGCTATTAAAATATTATTATTATTTTAGATTTAGCTTATTTTATTTTTTCTAAAGTATTTGATACTTTCAAGTAGCACTGTTCATCATTTCTGGCCTGGGATTCTGTAACATAGCCCTATCTCTCAGTGTTCTTTTGTGCAATGTCTTTTTGGTGCTCTGACTCAAACTTCTTCACTTTCATAATAAGACTCTCTCAAAGCATAATCTTTAATCACTTAGACTTCTTTTTTTTACAGAATTTTAGTGATATTCACTTTCATGGATTTAATTACTTTTTATTAAGTCTTTTTTTTCCTTATCAGTAAGTTTAGTCTTAAATATCAGCATTCTTTCCTATGAGACATTTTAAACAAGATATCTTGCTAAATGTCTAGTTATTGATATATAGGTGAATTATTATGTGGATTGAATGGGATATAATAGATATGAAAGCATTAAGTGATAAGTTGTAACTGATAAATTATCATACACTTATTAGGAATTATTATATGCATTCTGTAATCCTCTTTCATAGTAAAGATTATCCATCTGGTATCCAATGCCAGGAACCTCAGGATTATATTAAATTTACTTTTAGACTTTGGAACAGATGACAGATCCTATTACCCTTTTTTTGCATCATGTATTTGTATCCCTTCTTGATTTGAACTGTACTTCTCTCTCCCTCTCGCCCTATTTTTCTTCCTCCTGCATTCCTGTACCAAAAAAAAAAAAAAAACAACACATTAAAAATCTCTTCTTGAACTGCCTCCAAATTTGGCTTTTCTTGTTGCCCTCTTCCTTTATGTTGTGATGACTTCCTATTGTCCTGCACATTCAATTGGGAGTCATTGTCACTTATTAAATAAATGCCAGCTATGTGCTGAGTGACATCAAAGTGCCCGAATTATTTTCCTCCCTCATTTTATAAACTCTGACATCTCATGTATAATCTCCCAATGCCACCTCCATGTGTTCATTTTGTTTCTCCCTGATTCTTCTTTGAGATGCCTTGTTGTTTTTTCCTCTCCAGTTTTTTCAAACCCACCACTCAGATCCTCCATGAAATCTCATCCTCAGATACTGGAATTTCTGCTGCAGATGTTAAATTTATGCAGCTTTTCATTTTCTTGTCAGATTCATCCAAATTTATTCTTATATTTTGCCCCAGAAATAAATGTTCCTTTGACCTCTGTGTTGTTGTTTTTTTTAACTATTCATATATTGTTTTTATTCTGAAGCCTTTATTTCTCATCTGTTTTCATGTTTCCAAAACATAAAATATAGGCATTACTAGAACAGGATATAGAACTGGATAATTCCTTTACACATTGCTTGTATGTATTTTATTAATTGATAAGAGTATAAAGATTTATGGATGCTAAATATATGATGTGTTTTTTCTTCTTAAACCACTTCAATATAATACTTCCTAAAAACTCAGAATTTTCCTTTTTTTAATTAAGTAGCTTCCTTGACCATTCATCTTAATCTTTTTGACTCAGTCCTTTAGCTTTTCGGGCCCAGTTGCATGAAGAAATGTTGAATAATGAATTTTAAGAACACCAAAAATATATTCTTCTTTAATATTATCCTAGCAAGTCTTTTGATAAGGAGGTTCCAGGTTCCTGGTTATTGAATCATATCCCCTAATGAGATTATGAGTAAAGGTAACTAATAAAAATGATCATAGTAAACCAAAAATATTGAATTAAAAGGGAAATCTAAATTCTAGTAATATTCATTAGGATTCTGTCTGAGTACTATGTCAATTTGGATAATAAAGCCTAGGACTATATAAATTTCAGTTGACTTTAAATTAAAAGAGTTAAAGTTAAATATCTTTGAACCTTAAATCAAAGATAAGGAACTAACAGTAACTTTATTTTTTTACAATACTAAGAATAATCTTTTTTTATTCTTAAACTTCCCTTGATTATTTTATTCACATTAGGATTCACTAAAAATAACACCCCCTAAAAAAAATCCTTCTTGCATTTTAAAAACTATTGATTTTTAATCTAAATTTTCTTTTGACTAGAATATTTCCCTTCTATCTAGTGAAGGTAGGTTAAAGGTGTGCATGTGTAGTTTATCATTCATGAAAAAGTCTCATTGGTTTTGATCATTAAAGGAATCTTACCCTTTCATCACTTTTGAAATCCTAGTTGAAAATAATTGCTGCTTTTTCTTAGCTATGTTTATATGCCCTTTTACAATTTTTATTAATGACTATTTTGATTTAACTACTTAATAAATAAGGCATTTATAGCTCAGATATCTTAGCTATACATGGATGTCTGGATCTCTTAATTTTTAAATTGGTTTCAGATAAATTTTTCTATTTAATGCCTTTCTCTGCTCCCGAGTGTAGCTGAGAGCTGATTTTTGAAGGCTGTGTAAGCAGTGAATAAGATTTTAGACATTTTCAAGCTAGAAGGTCTTCAAATACAAGTCAGGCCATAGACAGTTTGCCTCTTTCTCATTGACTACATCAGCTAAGTTCAGAGAGACTTTTAACCAAGAAGGTAGCATTCAAATAGCAAGTACTTTTGGCTGTAGCAATTTAAGAAAGGGTCCACTGAGGCTTAGAGCATTGGTTGCAATCTGCATTAGGAGGCATTCTCACATGGGTGAAATAGGTCCTCAAATTAGGAAAAATAATTATATTGAAATATTCCATACAGATTTATTTATATCAAAGAAAATGTCTATTCCTTTGTATTCCATTTTAGTTTATTTTTCTTTCCAGTTATTTTTTATATTTATATAGCATTTTATACATAAGTACTTTTTAATTATTTCTAATAACAAAATTCCTAAGACAGTTCAGTATAATTATTCACATTTTACAGATGAGAAAATTGAGACATACAGAGAAATATTGAGAAAAATTTTGAATATCACCCAAAGTCAAAATCAAAATCCACTATCCAAGTTCCTACGTCAGTACCCTAGTCAGTATAATGGAAGTAGTAAGAAGATTAAAAATCAGGAGGCCTGGACATGCCAAAGTCAGGTCTATTAAGTTGTTTTGTGACTAACCAGGTCACTTTCCCTATTTGTACTTCACTTTCCTTTCCTTATCTGTAAAATGAGGGAGTTGGATTATATATGACTTCTACCTTCTATTTTCTATAAAGTACTAATTACATCTTCTCTTAGCTATTGAATATCTCCTGCTTCTTCTATCCAGAAATATTATATAGATACTTGTGTCTTTTCATATAACAGTCATAAAATAGTAAAAACAGCAGTCCAAAACAGGTAAAGGACCCAAAATTTGTTTGTAGCACCCTTTTGCAATACAACATTTGATTGATATTTATAACTAAGCATTAATTAAATGTTTCCAGTAGTATAACAATAAATAATCTACACATATATGAAATGTGTAACATATTTCAAGGTATTCAAGAAAAATAAAGTTTAATTCAGATATTATAAGCAATTCAAGCAATAAGTATGCATTAATTTTCACTAATTTCATAGAGGTGAAGGATAAGTGATTTTGTCTTAGTAGTCATAGAGCTCTACTTTTATTTGCGCATCAAATTGGACTTTTTAAATTCAAAATCTTGGATGATTCTTAGATGTGTCTTAGACACATAAAATTAAGCATCCACACATTACAATTGTTTGTGGGGGTTTTTGCCTGATAAAATCAGTCTTTGCATTTCACTCTTATCATTTTGTTTTGTTTTGTTTTCAAACAGAATTAGAATGATAATTGTCAGTATTTTTGTTTTGTTTTGTTTTTAGGTTAGTTTATCCTATACATATGAAACAAAAGATGCCCTATGTTTAGTACTAACCATCATGAATGGAGGGGATTTGAAGTTTCACATATATAACATGGGGAACCCTGGCTTGGATGAGGAGAGGGCCATATTCTATGCTGCAGAGTTGTGCTGTGGTTTGGAAGATTTACAAAGGGAAAGAATTGTTTACAGGTAAGAGTTAATGGCAGTAATTCCCTCTTCAAAACTCCCTTTTTGTTCATCATGGGAACTTTAGCATGGAGGAGACCAACTGTTCAGGAGGCTTATCCTATGCTTTCAGAAAATTAATGTGAAAATATGTTTAACATGATTGTACATGTACAATCCATATTAAATTGCCTGAGGTAAGGGAAAGAGGGAGGGAAAAAAAATTGAAATTCAAAATCGTAGGAAAGTGAATGTTGAAAATTATTTTTACATTAATTGCAAAAAAAATACTATTAAGTAGAAAAAAGAAAAGTTATGTCAAGTTAGTAGAAATAAACACATTTCTTTTTTAGTTTTCATTAAAGTTCATTTTTATAATATTCCTATCTATTATCTCTACTGAATATATTATCAAAAGTACCTTAAAATACACATTTCTTTTATGTTAGAAATTGACATTTAAATTTAAATAACCTTTATGACCTTCAAATAAGCATGAAAAGCCATCTTTTTAATTTTAGAGATAATTCAGTTAATTCTGTTATGTAAGTTACCCCACCAGAAAAAATGCCCAAGAAAATCTTAAAAAAAAAAAAAGTTTGTGATATTTTTAACTGAATATAATTTTTAAAATATTAGAAATAAACTTTAGTAATGTTAACTTCAGTTATTTAAATTAATTTAAATGTTCATTAAGTATAATTGGCAGTAAAATAATAAAATTATTAAAGGAATATGCTGTTTTGACTCATCTTTGAGCCTTTTAGAAGCATTTTTAAAAATAAAAACTCTTAGTAACTAATAGCAAATTATTTTTAGTGAAGCAAATTTTCTTATACTGGGTTTTTTTGGTTTTTTGGGTTTTTTGCTGAGGCAATTGGTATTAAGTGATTTCCCCAGGGTCACACAGTTAGGACATGTTAAGTGTCTGAGGTTCAGATTTGAACTCAGATCCTCCTGACTTCAAGGGTGGTACTCTATCCACTGTGCCCCTAGCTACCCCAGACTTACATATACTGTTAATAATTTACTGTATATACAAAACATTCTGACTGAGACCTTTTACCATTTTTCAGTTTTATTTTCCCAAATTCAAATTTGCCAGTTTTCTGTAATTTCAGCCTCCTTTCCTATCAAGTGTTTCCCTAAATAAGTTGTCAAGGAAGAAAATTGATTTTATTTACCTTCTGCCCCTTTTTCTCTGTACACTCAGGAAATTCCACTCCTTATGATTACTTCACATGTGACTTTTTAATGGAGTTGGAGGGGATAATGAGAGAGAGAATCTGGAACTTAGAGTCTTAAAAAACAAATGTAAAAATATATATATACATATATAAGCAAAAAAAGAAAAAAGAAAATATAATGTGTTAAATAAATATCTAATGAGATATAATTATTGAAATCTTGCAAATGACTTAATGTCACCTATGAAGGAAAAACATCCAGAGAGAAAGCAGAAGGTTAACCCTCAAACTTGGAGGTTAGAAGAACAAAGCAAAAATGGTCAGTCAGTGGTCAGCAAGCATTTATTAAGCACCTTCTGTTTGCCAGACACTGTACTAAGTACTGGGAAGATAGAAAAAAATTTAAGACAGGTCCTTTCCTCAGGGAGCTCACAATCTAATGGGGGAAACAATATGCAGACAACTGTGTACAAATAATCTATATACAAGATAAATAGAAGTAATCAACAGAGCAAATTAACAGAATTTGGGAAAGCCTTCCTATAGAAAATGGCCTTTTAACTGGAACTTGAAAGAAGGAAGTCTGGAGACAAAAATGAGGAAAGGGAACATTCTAGACAGGGGAGAGGGCCAGTGATAATACCCAGAGCCAGGAGATGGTCGAGGAACAGCAAGAAAGCCAGCATTGCTAGCCTAAAGAAAATGTGGTTGTGAAGGATCTCAGCATTGGAGCTGTATAAAATATATGAAAACTGGATAAGAGAGTGTTATATTTTAAAGGTCTTTGACTGTCAGAGAATTTTGTTTTTGATCTTGGAGATGATAGGGAGTTAGAGGAATTTATTGGGTAGGTGCTTGAATGGTGGGACCTCCCCTCTAGGAAAATCTTTGTTGGGGGGAGTGGGAGAAACCCGTGTTAGGTAGACAAACTAGCAGAATATTGAAATAGTTCAGGCCTGCACTCAAGTGGTGGCTATATCGGAGGAGAGAAGGTGACAAATTGGAGATGTTGTAAGGATGACATTTAGGTTTCAGTCTTGAGGGGATTACATGCTAATGGGGGAGGACAACACTCAAAAATATTCTAAAATGTGCTGAGATAAAAGGAAAGTAGAGAAGGTACCCTCTCTTTGCATGATGGAAAAGCCGAAGCCTCAGCTCTACAAAAGTTAGCTGTGGTTGGCCCCAAGCCACTTCCTCAGTTCTGGGCTGGAACTAGCCACTTGGCGGAAGGAGCCAGCAACAGGAGCAGAAACATTTCTGAGCTGAAAAGGCAACTAGAATTGTGATAGAAAAGAAGTTAGGAGTAGAACCAGGTGTGAAATAAAATGGAAATAATGTTACAGTGCTGTGTAACTCTTAAAGCACTATATAAATACAAAGAGTTATTACAGAAATTAAGCTATTTTTAGCTTTAATATTTCAGCATAGAAATTCACTGGGTATATGTATATACACAAATTAAAATATGCATTTCAAAATATATAAAATATATTCCTATTCCCAACTGTTAAATCTAAAGCAGTAAGTTTTATAGCATGTTCAAAAGATAAACTTGACCCATGTTATACCAGAGTGTGTAAGCAGCTGAAAAGGATGAGAACAATTAACCATTTCTTGTTTTCATTTTGTAGAAATTTAATTTTGTAACTATTAGCTTATGATGGGAAAAGACAAGTTATTTCCTAAATTATACTGTCAGTAACTTAAATCAGCGTCTTTAATTGAATTAGTAAACTAGGGATTTCATAGCAGTGTCTTCTATGGAGATTGTCTCTTATCAATATTTGGACATCACTGTACTGAGTAACTCCAAAAATAGCAATTTCAGTTTTAAATAGCCTTAAGGTTTTTGTAGTTACATCAGGGACACAAAATAGCATACAAATCTATACCTTAGAGGAAAATTCTAAATATGAAAAGTCATATTTGCTATCTCAGAATTCAAAAACTTGAACATGTTTCCAGTAGCACTCTGAATTTTCAGATTTTAATGACCAAACATAAAAACTTATGTTTAGTTTCTGCCCTCCAATAAAGAGACCAGAAGATGTCCCAATCTTATTTTGTGAATTTCTTTTATTTATACCCTGGCTCATATAAATTAAACTTCAGCTACTTATTTGTGTTGACTTAAAAGAAAAAATTTCAAATATAATATTAAAAGGCTGATTAAAACTAATTGTTAAGAATACTTTGAATTGCTTCTGTTTCTTGTGTATTCTAAGACATAGTTGAAAGAAATTTTTTGATATTTCAAAGAAGACAAAAATTGGATAGTTCTAATCACCTACCCGTCACACTAACATCAGCTTTGCAAACTAATGTCACTTGGTCCTGTGATCTACTTAGATGTTTCAAAGAATACAGTTGTTTAAAATTGTATTCCGTTGTAAAAGGCATTAGTCACCAAAACTTATCCAAGTGAAACATATAATAAGGACGAATGAGGGTTCCACTTTGTGTATCCAAATGTATATGGATGTATAAGCCAAACTGAGTAAGACATCAAAGAACATAACTCTGCCAACCTACAGACTGCCCATTGGACCCATGATTGAATTGTTTGTCCCAAATTATCAGTACTAGAAGTAGGAGTAGAGATGGTTGTTTTATCTTTAAACAGTTTGTTTTAGCTGTTAATTCCAAACATGTAGTAGAAATAAAGCCATTGAACTACTTTGGTTTAACCCCTGCCATAACTGCTTTTTACTATTTTACCCAACTTCTTATTATAGATTGCAATCCATATCAAAAATTTGCAAAGTATATCTGTGGCGTGGTGAGAATAATTCCAGATTCTAAATTGTAGAATTTAATCCAAACCCCTCCTCTGCCTTGTCCAACCTTTGTGGCTTGGGCAAGTCCTTGAACTCCTCCAGAGTTCAATCTCTTCCTCCTCTCTCCTCCCCCCCCCAAAAAAAAAAAAAAAAAAAAAGAATATTGAACTAACTGACTTCTGAAGGCCCTTTCAGCTTAAAATCTATAATCTTCTGATTATCAGTATCTAATACAATTAGATTAGGTTACCTCTGTAATCCCTGTGATGCTAATCAGTTAATATCTGTTAAATCAAGCAGTTTTTCCTTTGCTTTACTTTTTTAAAAATTGTTTTTATCTAGGACTTTAACAGGCTTATAACTGTGAAGAGCCCATTTTATTTGTGTGATTTTCCACAAATATTTGAAAACTTGATGGCATTGAGAAACTCAAGTAAATCTCATATAACTTTATTAACTATGAAAGATATTTGAATATCTGTTAATGGACTTGATCACTTTTGAAATATATCAAACTATGTCTTTTTTCAATAATATTTTTTTTGTTGCCATTTGTGGTTATTTGTCCTTCATTCTCAAAAAGGGCCATGACATCAGAAATGTGATGACATGACATGCAAGTGAATTGGATTTAAGTAAGAGAAAGCTATACAAGTCACCAGCCTCACTTTCTGGGTCCATTGGAAAGATAAAGATGACTGAAGATGGCCCCAAATATAGTGAGAGACCTTTACTTTTTAAGTTAAGCTTAGATCTTTTCTAGGTCTCAGTCTGACTGTGGCAATGCCCATTCTGTAATTAGGGCTAGGTAAGAAATTAGGCAAAGAATGGCCTCTTTTAAGTAGTCTTTCCCCTCTCTCTCCAAGAAAAAATCATTTTGGAAATAGAAGATTCTCAGTTCACTTTTGAGCCATCAGACCCCAATGACCTACTGGGGCTTGGGCTGGAACCTATTGTTAGCCAGTCAATGAAGATCTGAATAATTTGTGTTTAAAACATGGTCCTTAAGAAACAGATCTATCTTGTAAACTCCAAGATACCTTATGAGGTTTCAGCAATTAAAATTTACATTCCTTTGGGTAGAGCATTGGCAGGTAAGGGTATGATACCCCATATAAACAGAAGGAGAGGAAGCAGGAAGGAGTAAGCTGTGTGACCCAACTGGAACTGTCCAATTGGATCCCCACCAGGATAGCTACTACCACTTCTCATACATTGTTTGTCCTTTCTCAAAAAAAACTATAACATCAGGAAGGTGATGCCATGACTTGTTAAGTGAGTTGTATTTAAATTGAACTTAAGGGCTATGCAAAGTCACTAGCCTCACTCTCCTCTGGAGCCTTTTGGGTGCAATGGTAAGATACAGATAGGAAGAAAAGAAGAATAAGGCTGTAGAAGATTTTTGAAGGCTCAGGAAAGGATTGAGGGGGAACAACTTTTTACCTGAAAGAGTGGTAGTGTGTGGTGGGTTTTTTTTTTAATCTAAAAAATAGGTTGACTAATGAATAAGAATCTGTAACTATTATTAAATTCAAATCTGTTTGCTTCTTATTCTTCTTAAGCTCAACCTCCCCCCCCCAAAAAAAAAAGAAAGAAAGAATGGCATGAAGAGCCAAAAAGGGAAGTTGTTTGTTACATGTTCAAGTAAGGCAATTGTAATGTATAAGCTACTGGGATCATTAATTCACCAGGAGCCAAATATACCCGGGCTCAGCTTTTTTCTCTGGTGCTGAGAAAATTGTGTCTGCCTACATGTGTTTATACAAATATTTGTCAGTGTCAACAACCAAAAACTAAACAGTGAGATCCAAGAACCCCATGTGGATTTTGGATGATTCTTGCTAGGATTTGATTTCATAAAAATTAACAGATGTAAACTTGTGGCATAACTGTTTCCATCTGCCATCCTGTTTATAGGAAAGTTGCTCATTATGATAAGTCAGTAAAACTGCTGTAAAAATTGGTCAAAATGGTACAACAAGTCTAAATGATAAATTCTCATTGTCTTTCAGGAAGAACCTAATACTTGTGTGTGATGAAATGTAGTTTGTCATGAAAAAGTCTGATAGATTTTGTTTCAGATGATTGAAGAAAGCTATTTTATATTAATTTTTGCCATCTAACCCATAAATTAATATTCATTGAGTTTCTTATATTTAGTGAAAGAGTTGGATTGTAGAATGAAAAACAGATGACATCATCTTCACTGTGGAAAGAGCAGTGGGCTGTTGAGCAACAGAGACATCTGCAATGTAGTGGAAGTAGCTGGATTTGGGGTTGGCAGACCCGAGTTTCAATCTCATTTTTGTCCCTTCACTAACCATGTGGTCTTAGAAAAGTTTTTACTTCTCTGAACTTCATATCTCTCAGTACCTTTCAGGCATCTTGAAGTGTATGTCCAGTAGACATCTTAAACTCAACACGTCCAAAACTCATTATCTTTCCCCCAAACTTTCCCCAAATCCTAACTTCCCTGCAGCATCCACTCAGTCCCTCAGGCTTATACCTAGATGTCATCCTGGATTCCTCACTATTTCTCACCATCTCCACATTCAGTCTGTGGTCAAGGACTGTTTCTTGTAATAATTAAAAGAGGGGATTATTTCTTATTCTGTATATAACTTGAGATGTATATGTATATGTATATACACAATTTATCTTCCCCATTAGATTGCAATTTTCTTAAAGCAGAAATTCTCTTTTTACTTCTTTTTGTATGCTCTGCACTTAAAGCACTTTATTTGTAGTAAATGTTTTCTGACTGTCACCAATTCGTCATCTGTATACCTACCAAGATGGTTTTTCTAAAGCACTGATCTGATCATGTCACTCTGCTGCTCAATAAACTCCAGCTTGATGCTCTTTTTACCTTTAGGATCATATATACAAACTCCTCTGTTTGACAGTGAAAGATCCTTTCAGTCTGAAGCCAGACTACCTTTGTAGACTGATAACATATTAACTCTACCCTTCACTCACACCTTGGTTCTGCCCAGCTAGCCTTCTCACAACACTCTGGAGCCTTTACACACGCTAACTCACATGCTTGAGATGCACTCTCATTTTACCTTCTCTGAAAATGTTTTGTTTTCTTCAAAGCTCCATTTAAATTCTTTCTCCTATTATTTTGTATTTATAACTTTTGTATATAGTTTTATATACATGTCTCCATAATAACAACAACAATACTACTTAGCATTTTTAGAACCTTTTAAGGGCTTTACCAGTATCATTTCATTGGAATCTCACAACAATCTTGTGAGTTGATGGTATTGTCATTACCTTATCTTATAGATGAAGAAATGAGGATCAGAGAAGACAAATGATCTACACAATCAGAAAGCTAGATCTTGGCAGGTGTTACTTTAACCTAGTTTTTACCTCATGCTAAGCTTTTAGAGAAAAGATTTTCATTTTTATTTTTCAAACCCCAGCACCTAATACAGTATCTGGATTATAGTAAACTCATGTTTTTACTGTGTACAGTGTTCTCCTAGTTCCTGTTCACTTTATTCAGAATCAATTTATGTAAGTCTTTCCAGGCTTTTCTGATAACAGACTACTCGTGATTTCCTACAGAAAAATAATATTCCATTATATTCATGTATCATAACTTATTCAACCATTCCCCAGCTAATGGGATTTATCTAATATGAGACACCACATTTGAAGTCGAACATTTAACATCTCAAATCAGATGAAATCGTTTTGGGTAGCATTTGTTTCCTTAGGCTAAAAAAAAAAAATCACTTTTTTACCTTTTACGATATCATCTAGCTGACACTGTATGTTGTTTGTGATTGTCATCTTTGGTTTTTTACTCAATTTAGATTGTGAAAATTACAATATCAAAAAATTGTAAATTGCAGCTTCTTTTCTTTTTACTTGTACTTTTTTTTTTTTTTTTTGGTCTTATAGCCTTTGGAGTAAATATGATTATCAGTGTTTTGCAACTAGAGGTTATAATTTTGCTTTTGTTATTTCTTTGCTTTATAGAGATTTGAAGCCTGAAAACATTCTCCTGGATGATCGTGGTAAGTGATGACATGCCTTCAACTTTTAGCTTGATATAAATCAACATTTATTAACCAGATCTTATTCACATCTTTTTAGACATGTCTTAGGGAGGTAGAAGGTAAGCGAGAGAGGGCAACAAATTTAACATAAATAAATGTTAAATACTATCTTTACATGTATTTGGAAAAATAAAATACTATTAAGGGGGGACATTGTAGTGACCAATAACTACTCCAGCTTAATGGTGATGAAGCATACTCTAGAATGAGAATGGAATAGAGGTGTAGAATGAGCTGGACATTTTCAGACACCACTACTGACGGAATTTGTTTTATTTAACTGTGCTTGTGGCAAGGGAAAATTTTATTTTTTAGATGTACACTTATAGGGGGTATGGGAATTAGTTATATAGATAAAAAAAAATGAAATGTAAAAGAGATTAGAAAAAGCTCACAAGCAAGACAGTGTTAGTATTACTATCTTAAATTATTATATACTTTTTGAAAAGAAACAATCTATATTAGACATTCATGTGTTCATATACAAGCTTTTATTATTCTTTGCATATGAAAATGTGTATAATTAAAAAAAGTTGGGAGAAAGATAAAGACTAGATGTAACTTCTAATTAGAAAATAAAGTCTATCAAAATCCTTTTAGTTATTCAAAAACTAATCATACATACCCTCCTCATTCCATTAAGAAAAGGACAAAAAAGAGAAGAAAAGGGAAATAATTAAAGAGTATAACTGGAGAAGGGGAGAAATTTTAACTGTTGCTATACAATCACATAACTCTAAAGCCTCTTAATGTGCTATATCCTGTCTCCTCCTCTGTTCTCCACTCCCTAAAACAGACAAATATCTGTGCAGAGATGGGGTTGCTAAGGCTCTTCTCCCCACCCCCCAAGTTCTATTGCTCACATGTTGGCCTGGGTTCTTGAATATAGGGCATGGTTTATCAACTAGCACAGATAACTATTAGGGAGTATAGTCTCAGTGGAATGTGGACCTTCCTATACATTGGGTAGATAAGCCCAACCTGAGTGGAGAGTCTTTCATAGTTAACCTATGCAACCAGAGTACAGTGGAGACTTGAGGGAATGTCCTTCCTGAAACATGACATGCAGAACTGAACAAAAGCACTGACTTAGAAGACAGAAGATCTATTTAAAAATTCTCATTCTGGTGCTTACTGATTTTGTGATCTTGGACAAGACACCCAAAGCCACTAGCCCTTAGCTTTCTCAGCTATAAAGTAAGGAAGCTGGGCTAGATAAATACCTTGTCTCTAAGATCCCTTCCAGCCCTAAATTGATATGATCCTGTGATGTAGTGCTTATAGTTCAGATATCTGAGTAGGACAAAGTACAATGGATAGTCACCTTCTAATTCTTGGAAGTTAGCTCTCTCTTGATGCATTGTAAATTTTTCTCAGCTCTTTTGGTTGCCATGGTAGACTTTTGTCCACCAAAACCCCAGATCTTTCTAAAACCAATTTCTATCTGGCCTTGTCTTCCATATTTTGCATTTGTAGCTCAAATGAAAGACTTTTAGGACTGCAGTGGTATCTTATTAGATTCAGGCCAGTGTTGTAGCCTCTCGAGATCTTTTGTTTCCTGTTTCATGTTTTCTTAGCTATCTTTCCAAGCTGAGTATTATTTGCACACTTGATAAGCATTCCATCTCTTCCTTTGGGATCCTTCAGATCCCACCTCTGCTGAAGTACACAAGAAACTTTGGACAGTTCACTTCATTTTCTTTGTTAAAAATTTAACTTCCTTGTTTTACTTTCTATGGGAAATTAGCAAATTTATTTCCTTTCATTTTGGCTACAGTATATAGAAAGGTTTACATAAGGATTGAGAATCCATTCTTTTTGATAAGTTAAACTATCAATTAGGAAAACTACAGAAGAATTTAAAATTTGACAGAAAGTTTCAAAATGCTAATTAGCAACTGACAATAAGGAAGATATATCTTATTCCAGCTTCATATATTAGTCACTGGTATAGTCCTAACCATATATAATAGAAAGAAATAAAATACCATTCCAAATTTTATTTTTACTTTTCCATCAAAAAATAATTCTTTGTTATAATTACTTTCATGTTTCTGTATTGTATGTAAGCAACTTGTACTTATTTACCAAAGGGGTTAATTTATCAACTTTATTGCCAGCAAGCTGAGATCTTTTTTTTTTTTTTTTAACTCCCTTGTAACCTGTTCATCTTCTGATAGTGAATAAATAAACATTGTATTTAGGTTTCTTGAATGTTTGTGTATCTGGGTCATGATGGATCAATGATCAGGCATCATTTCATTTCTTGTTAGTGATGAAAATAAATTGGTGATATTTTTGGTAAATGTCAACATATGTAATATGAATTTTAAACATAAATGTTTCAGAATGAGTCATTTTCAACATTTTTAAGACAAAATTTTGATTCATGCTTATTACTTTCTTTGCTGATGTTTTGAATTCATTTGCTTTTACTTTTTTATTTTAAACATAAATAGGACATATCCGAATCTCAGATCTTGGGCTAGCTATGCAGATCCCAGAAGGAGAAACAATCCGAGGAAGAGTTGGAACAGTTGGCTACATGGGTATGTGAGATGTATATAATTCTTTAAATTGCCTTCACATCCATTCTGTGTAAACAAAGATTTTTTTGATATCCCTAAAGCTCAATACAGTGCCTAACACATAGTAAAATGCTAGTTGATTGACTGATTAGCAGAATTGGGAAAGGTTCAACAAACAGCATGTGCAAGGCTTTTCTAACATTGATATCATCTTCATCATCATTTCTCCTCATTGTGTAGTGGGGAATAGTGTCAGGGCAAGTCTAAGAGTCCTGGAAATAGTATTGCCACATTAATCACCAGCCTTGCTTCCTGCCCTCATAGCCATCCTTGAGGGGATGTGAAGAAAGGACCCTGCTGTTATCCATTAACATCACCTGCTGATAATTGCCACTAACAGGCAAGGCTCTACCTTTTCAGGGACCCTTGGTGTTCGGGACCACAACTGTGTAGTTGGGTTTAGTCTGGGTACCTCATTTTAACAATCAGTAAGCATTTATTAATCACTTACTATTTGGTAATTAATGACAGGAACACAAATACCAACAGAAAGAAAGCTTTCTTTGCTCTCAAGGAGCTTATATTTAAAAAGGAGAAGGAATACATAAAAGAAAGTTGAAGGTAAAAGGAGAGTAAGCCATTTGGGGAGATGGGAGAAGAAATCCAGAGAATTAGGAGAAGGAATGAAGGCTGGCTTCCAGAACCTCCATTTCTAGGATGATCTCAAAACCAACTGTGCCTCTCTATTCTTGGAAACTATATTTTCTCTTAATGTAACCCAACGGCATCTTAGATTTTGTGGGGGGGTTTTGTTTTTTGTTTTTTTTGGTTATCCCTTCACAAAGCTGAAAGATTTAGCTTACATCTACTAGTAATCTGTTTTTCAGAACAACTCTTATCTAGCCAATGTCTCCCCAGCTTATATTTGTGAAGTTGATTTTTTATTAGTGTTTACATGTATCTCTATTTAATGTCATCTTATGAAAGTGAGCTTTTTTGGATCCTGAATCTGTAATCCATTATGTTAACAATCTCCTACAACGTGATATCATTTTTTGATGAGCTTGCTATCTGTGCTTCTTTCCAAGTAGTTGATAAAAATGTTAAAATAATTCTTGCCAGTATATATAACCCCATCAGCATTGAATCATTTGCAGCCCCTTTTTGAATCCAGCTAGTTCTGAATCATCTCACTGTACTCTCATTTATTCCCCATCTTCACTTTCTGCAAAAGAATAAGATAAGATTTTTTTTCCCCAGAGGATTTCTTAAATTTAGGTGAACTATATTCCTCCCTCATTGTATAGGATTTACTGTTTTGAATCCTCACACATAAGAAATGAATACATTTACAATGTAGAAGTCATCAAAAAGGAAAAAATATCTTATGTTCATATTAGGTACATGTTAGATGATTAGATAAGCTTTACTTCTCTAGTTGTCTTTGCATAAAATTTGATTGTCATGAAGCCCCATGAATGAAGGCCAGAAGGCCCACTCTTATCAGAAGAATACTGTTTGCATTCTATTGTTGTTTCTATTGCCTATCAATAGTTTTGATTGGTCTAGATGGTGGTAAGCAAGTTGATAAATCATTTACCAAGCATTTATGAAGCACTGGAGAGCCCAGCACTATGCTAGGTCTAGAAAAACAAGTCATATTAAAGAATCAGAATCAGAGAAATACATACATACATACATAATCCTACATTTTGCCTAGGAACATCCTAGTATCAGATGTTTAATGTAGTAATTCCAGATTGGTTTTGTGTTCTTTGAATATTAGAAATATAAACTTCTATTATTTTATTTGAAATTTCTCAAATAACATTCCATAATGTTTCATTGTGGTATGGAGGTGTAATCTTTGGTGCATGGGGGCATTCCAGTGAATCGTAAGCTTTGGCATGTTTATCTTACTAATCTGGAAAGTTTTCAAGAACAATTCTAGTGATACACTATATGGATGTCAAAGTCTAGAGGGACTTGTTCAGGTTAGCTGTGATGAATTTGTAATCCATTAGAACTCTCCAAGACCATCTACCAAATTTGTTTTTGGTGGAAAGAATTCTTACAAAGAAAACATAAATCCTTTTAAGTATTAAAGTATTTTTAATTATGTATAAGATAATCTTAACTATGTGTCGTTTTTATTATTTTTTCTACCTCTGTAGCTCCAGAAGTTATCAATAATGAAAATTATACATTTAGTCCTGATTGGTGGGGACTTGGCTGTCTAATTTATGAAATGATTCAGGGACAGTCACCATTCAGGAAACGCAAAGAAAAAGTCAAACGTGAAGAAGTAGATCGAAGAGTAAAGGAAGATCAAGAAGAGTACTCAGAGAAGTTTTCTGAAGAGGCACAGTCTATCTGCAGGATGGTGGGTGAAGATATATAGAGGTTTGGAAAATAAATTTCTAACACGTTTTAAAGAATTGTAATTATAGTAGTTTTTTTAAAAATTCAGTTTTATTTTTTTCAGTTCCAAATTCTCTCCCCCTTCCCTTTCTCCAGTCATTGAGAAAGCAAAGGAGAAAAGCCTTTTACAAATATATGTGTGTACATGTATATATACACACACATACACAATATATATACCTAGAGAGATAGTCATTCACAGCAATTCCAGTATTATCCATGTCCAAAAAAAGAAGAAAAGAAAATATGCTTCAACCTATACTTCTCTATATGAAGATAGATCACATATTTCATTATGAGTCCTTTGAAATTGTAGTGGTCATTGTATTGATTAAGTTTCTAAGTTTTTCAGAGTTAATTATCCTTAGAATTTTGTCATTTTTGTATAAACTGCATTCATGCTTGTCCTAGCTTCACTCTGCATCAGATTATACAAGTCTTTCAAGGTATTTCTGGAATTGTACTCTTAATTCTCACAGCCCAAGTTTTCCGTCACATTTATTTTCAGCCATTCTCTTGATGGCATTGTCTCTGTTTCCAGTTTTTTGCCACATAAAAAAAGCTGCTATAAATGTTTTTGTACAAATGAGTCCTTTTTTTCTTTCTTTGATCTTTTGGAGTATCGATCTAAAACTGATATTGCTGGGCCAGAGAATATGCATAGTTTAATAATTTTTTGGCCATAATTCCAAATTGCCCTCCCAAATGATTGGATTAGTTCCAACAAAAGTGCATTAAAGAGTCTGTTTTTCCACCACTTTTTTAGTATTTGTCATTTCCTTTTTTTAATCAACTTAGCCAATTCCATGGGTATGAAGTGGTACTTCAGAGTTATTTTAATGTACATATTTCTAATTATTAGTGATTTAGAGCAATTTTTAAAAATTTAACTATTGGTAACTTGGATTTCTTCCTCTAAAAATTGTCTGTTTTTATGCTTTGCCATCTATCAATTAGAAAATGGCCCTTATTCTTACAAATTGGACTCAGTCAAATATATCCTTTATATCTTAAAAATGAGACCTTCATCAAAGAAACTTTCTACAAAGACTCCCCCCATCCCAGTTTCCTTTTTTCCCTCTAATTTTTACTGAATTGGTCTTGTTTGTATAGAAACTTTTTCATTTTATGCATTTGAAGTTACCCATTTTACCTCCTATGAACCTTTTTTATCCTTCATTTGGTCAACTCTTCTCTGTTCATAGAGGCAACATTTTTTCTCTTTTAATTTGCTTATTATGTCATCCTTTATATCTAAATCATGTATCCATTTGGAACTTATCTTGGTATACAATGTGTGATATTGTTCTATCCCTAGTTTCTGCCTGACCATTTTCTAGTTTTCCCACCTGCTTTTGTCAAATAATAAGTTTTTGCCCAGCAGCTGAGTTCTTTGAGTTTACCAAAATTAAGTACTGTGCTCATTTGTTTCTGTATAATGTATGCCTCATTTCTTCCAATGATAAACTTCTCTCTTTCTTACTCAGTACCAATTTTGTTTTTTTACAATTATAATTTTATAGTATAGTTTGAGATCAGATGCTACTAGATCTCCTTTTTCCTAATTTTTTTATTGATTTCTTTAACATTTTGACTTTTGGTTCCCTCAGATGAATTTTGTCATTTTTTTTCTAGTTCTATAAAGTATAATTCTATGGTGATTTAATTGGTATGGAACTGAATAAGTAAATTAATTTAGTTTTGCTATTTTTATTATATTGGCAAAGCCTACCCATGAGCCATTAATATTTCCACAGTTATTAAGATTTGCCTTTATTTGTGTAAATATTACTTTATAATTGTGTTTATAAAATTTTCAGATATTTTAGCTATCTGTAGATATTTTAAATGTAATTTCTCTTTCTATCTCTTCCTGCTATGTTTTGTTGATAATATACAGAAATGCAGCTAATTTGTGTGTGTGTTTATTTTATATCCTGCAATTTTGCTGAAGTTGCTAATTATAATTATTTTTAGTAGACTCTTAGATATTAAATAAACTATCATATCACCTGGAGAAAATTAGAGTTTTGCTTCTCTCTGTACTTTTCCCTGTAATTTCTTTTCCTTGTTTTATTGCTCTATACATTTCTAATTCAGTATTGAATAGTAAGAATAATAATGAGAGTTATTGCTTCATTCTTGATCTTACTAGAAAGGCTTCCAGTATGTCCATTCCTTGTCTTTGGGTTTTAGGTAGCTAATACTTATTATATATAGTAATTTTCATTAGCACATATATTCAGGCTAAATATAGCTGATCAATACTTGCTGTGGGTGGGGCTCCACAATTAAGTACTAAAAATATATATTTTTTGAGTACAGTTCACCTTTTAAAGGAAAGGCCAAGTGTCAAAAACCATCTTCAAAATCAGTAATATGACTAGAGTCTGAGTAAAAAGAGTCAAATGAAGAGGTTTAACTAAAGGATTTCTAATATCCCTTCCTATTGTAGTGTTCTAGGTTTCTTTGACTTTCCCAAGATAATATAAAATTCAAATCTAGATCTTCTTACTTTTTCCATTGCTTTTCAGTAATATTATAAAATATAAGCAAAAGTTGACTTTATCACAGTAAACAGAGCTGGAGGGAATCTCAGAGGTTATAAGGTCTCTCATATAGAAAGCTAGGGCTGAAGTAAGATCAGTTAATTGCCCCAGGTAATTGGTAGAAATAGAACATGAAGCCCAACTTTCATGATACTTCTACCAGGACTCTTCTCAATATAGCATATACTACTTAGCTCAGATTTCAAAAGACTTGTAAAATTAAAAGGAGCAATGCAATTATAATCCTATAGGCAAATGTTTTTTAAAAGAAAATAAATTTATTTTTTACAAATATTTATTCTCTCTCCCTTTTCCTGCCCCTCCCATATTGAACAATTTTTTAAAAAGAAAGAGCAAGTCCTCAACAAATATATACAGTCTTGCAAAACAAATTTCCACATTAATCATGTCGAAATATGTTTGTGTGTCATTTTGCATTCTTAAATCCATCATCCATTCATCATTTCTGGTAAGAGGTAGATAGTATATTTCATCATCCATATTCAGGTTTCATGATTTATCAGTGTCCTAAAGTCTTTCAAAGGCATTTAGCTGTCTGTTATAGTATAAATTGTTAATCTTTTTCTGCCTACTTCTGCATTATTTCTTAGAGATCTTCCTAGTTTCTTCTGAAGTTGTCCATTTCTGATCCCTTATGGTGTAATAATCTTGCACTACATTCATGTACCAGCATTTGTTTAGCCATTTCCTCATTATAAATTTTGAACAGTTTTGATTACTTCCTGTAGAAATAATATAATTTATACGAAATTAAATTAAACATTTAACAGAGACTGGAAATACTATGATTTTTCTGTCTACATTTTATTTACTGGATTCCCTTAGAATACTCAAGTAATAATAAATGAAATTAGTACATTACTTGCTCTTTGCCCTATCCTCTACCACAAAGTAGACCAGGCATTGCCTGTGTAACTTAGTTTTGAGGACCTTCATTCTAAAGGATCTAAACACCCAGTCCAAGTTCAAGGTATCATTTTTCAGACTACATGCAGACTTGTAGATATGACACTCCAAAGGCACAATCCAAATACAAGATCAGAGTTTCATCAAACAAAGATCAAAAGAGAAAGAAGCACTTTTGAGATTAAGAAATAAAAATTACCTAAAATCAGGGCAAAAAATTCAAGATCATTTTTAGGCAGAACGAACTAGAAAAGAAACAAGCAAAAGCTTATATTAGGAAAAGTAGTAGGTCACATATAATAGTGAAACTAGTCAAGAGGATGTTGGCTCAGCTTGATACAAGGCTAATTCTGCCCAGGTTCTAGTGGGTTTCTCAAGGATTTCTCAGAGCAATGGAGATATTATAGAAGTATGTAAATTATTGCTTATGTTTATATATTCATCTCCTTATAGAAACTTGAGTTTGCCTAGTACATCTTTCTAGTGGGAAATCCAAATAAACTCTGGGTCCATTCCTGAAAAGAGGTTAATTTTTCCATCCCTCTAAAAGGGTCAAAACTTTGTCCCAAAATCTCTATCCATGATGTTGATTATTATACAAAGATGTAGGCAGCTCCCATGGTTTGTTTTGTTTTGTTTTGTTTTTGCATTAATCAATACACAGGCCAACACAGATTTCAAAGGGATACATTCAGGATATTAATAATGTGAGTAAGCACTTGGTACTTTTAATTAGAGGGATATTCATATTTTCATGATTTATTTGCCAATTATATCTCAGAAGTACTTAACAGGTATTTCTCTTCCTTGTTATAAGCATTTCTGACATACTTTAGCATTGTTACTTAAATAGCAAATCCTTACTTTATAGATAATGCTTTAGCAGCTTCCAGCTAAAAATATCACAAATTCCAAATTAGTAGAGTTTGAACTAATAATGTTTGGTATCCTTTGAAATTTTCCTCTTCTTTTTGTAAAGGTACTTCATTTATATTTTAGAGGAGTTTTCTAACATAAAATACTTTTCATTTTAGCCTAAAGAATTCAATTGATCCCCTTATTCTCTTTTATGCAGTTACTTGAGAAGGATCCAAGAAAACGATTAGGCTGCAAAGGAGAAGGAGCAGCTGGTGTGAAGCTGCATCCTATTTTCAAGGACATTAACTTCAAAAGGCTGGAAGCAAACATGTTAGATCCCCCTTTCTCCCCTGATGTAAGTATAAACCTTGCTCAGAACCACCATTCATCCAGGAACATAAACACCACAGTACATTGGAAATAGACCCTCTCCCCATTTGTAGACTGCTCCCCTAAAATGAGATCTTTCCAATGGGAAAAAAATATATATTGAAAAATGCCTGCCCAGAATTTATTGTGTGTGTGTGTGTGTGTGTGTGTATTTTATTTATATATATATATATATATTTACTTTTTAAAGTTTTACCTTTTTTTTATTAATTCAAATAAATTTGCTTTATCCTTATCATCACTGCTTTTTGTTTTTCTCACTGTTGTTATTACTTTTCTCCTGAGCTAGAAACATATGGATTCATGTCCTTACCTGTGTGACTCTGGGCAATTCTTTCAGGCTTAAGTTGTGATGACCTGATGGAGAGGCAAGGGGATGGTTCCTTACCTGCAAGTTCCCTAAGCTGAACTAATCCCTATCCTTATTAATAAAAATAATAATAGCTAGCATTTATATAGCACTTTAAAATTTATAAAGCACTTAGATTCATTATTACTGTGATAGAATTTACTCCTTTTTAACAGTAGAACCACATGCATCAGTTGAAATGAAAAAAATTTTTAGACATTTTAAACTAGATAAAGTTAGCTATTTCTATGTCATACTTCATGACTTTTCTATATCTTTGTTATCAATGTTTCTTAGCTTTCTAAAGACTTCTCATATAACAAAAGATATAAAGCATGTTATTCTACCTCTAAAGACCAGATGCATCAGTGACACAGGTTGGTCCTTTTAGGTATTCCTAAATTCTGGTTCTTTTATAGAGATTAAGTTTTTTCAATTATTTTCCATGATAATATAAGGGCTTCTGAAATGGTTAAATGCTTACTATCACGATTTCCCTTGAAGAGGAAAAATTATTTTCACATTAAATCCACCCCCCCAAAAAAGTTCCAAAAATGATATCAACCAAGTCATTGTCATTATAGAGAGAACTGCAGGAGTCTGAGGCCTGAAGTTCATACACCATCTGAGCTACATTATTACAGATGTAACCTCAAACAAGTCTCTGGTCCTTAATTTCCTCATTTATGAATTAAGGAGATTGAACTCTAAGAATCTCTAAGATCCCTTCCAACTCTAAATCTGTAACTTCTGAATAGATGTACCACCTTTCCAAGTGACGTATTTGAAGAGGACAATACTCATATTGGTATGACAAATAAGGCAGGGCAATTGAGCTAAGAAGGCAGCAACTTTTACCAGTCTCCCCCAACAAGGTTACTAATCTCTCTTATATTCTTAGGCAGCACATAAAAGCAGAAAGATCCAGATTGCATTGATTGTCTCACCCATTTTATTTGCAGCATGATACACTCTCTTCTCCCTTCCTACCCTAACAAAGAAGGAAGCAGGATAGGCCAGTAGTGAGCATCCCCTGAGTTCTGGTTTTCTCCCCACTTACAACAGCAGCCAAGGATCAGAAGTTCCATTTATCCTTAACCATAATCATTCCTTCTTTCTGCATTTTGTGCTAGATTGTCTTCCAGCTTCAATTTTTCACAAGTCCCAAAGCCATGTTCAAAAAGTATCACCAAACTGATGAGCTCCCGCTTCTCTGGGAGCAATTTGTTTTGGAAGCAGAAAAATCAGAAGAAGTAGGTTATAACTCTATGATAAAGCAGTGTAATTCTGAGACATCTGATTACTTGAATAGGTTGTAGTGGATCAGTTTTGTTGTTGCTGATTTTTTTTTTTCTATTAACAAAAAATCTTGCCCTCTCATTT
Organism: Antechinus flavipes; assembly: GCF_016432865.1. Taxonomy (NCBI): domain Eukaryota; kingdom Metazoa; phylum Chordata; class Mammalia; order Dasyuromorphia; family Dasyuridae; genus Antechinus; species Antechinus flavipes. The sequence continues at coordinate 193,742,288 of NC_067403.1, read as the reverse complement.
CCCTCCCCACATTGAGAGAACAAACAAAAAAAGCCCTCTTAGAAACTTGTATAGTCAAGAGTTCCTTCATTGCCTACATCCCCCAAAAATGTCTGAGTCCATCACATCTCTATTAGAGATGAGTTTTATCTTTCATCATGAGTTCTCTAAAATTGTGATTGGTCATTATGTTGAGCAAAGTTGGTAAGTCTTTCAGAGTTGTCTTTACATTAATGTTAATTGACTTTTTTAAGTGTTTGATGGGTTTTTTGTATTATAAATATTTTCAGATTATTCCTAATTCATGAGAAGTCTCTTGTAATAAAGTAAAACTAATAATACAGTGACCTTTACTATAAGTGTTTCTTCTCGTTCTGCTCATTCTTCTTGGCATTATTTCATATATCTTTCCAGGTTTCTCTGTATTTTTGTACATAGGGATGCTAATCCTCTTTCTTTGATCTCTTTAGAATCTAGAGCTAGTAGTAATATTGTTGAGTCAAAGAGTTTGCACATTTGCTTTCTAGTTCGCCTACTATATTTTTGTTAGTGTCCCTGAGGAAAGTAGCACTTTGACTATGTGCTGTAAACTACTTGGTGCATGAAGCATATTAAAGGACAGGACAGTGAAGCCTTTGTCACAAGAGCAGTGACAGTTTTATCCTTGACAGCACCTTCTGAACCTTTCCTTGTTCTTTCAGACTTGCCTGTGATAGAAGTAGCAAGATCCTTACAATTTACTTGAATGTATAAGTCTAATCAGTCCTTTGAAACCATTCAGCCTAGGAACCAGGTGGATGAAGTCCATCAAAATGTGTTCCCATCATCACCTTTGTGAAATTTGTTCTTGTACATTCTCCCTGTTGTCACATGACCCATGAGTGTGGCCAGTATGGTCTAGCCACAGCCTTCCCTTCATAAGTAGTGGAATTAGATGCGTTCTCACTCCATGACCTTCTTGGCTACCATTACTGTTGATTGACTCCATCTTGGAGCTAGCTCCTCACCAGGAGAAGAAAAGCAGAGTGAAATGAGTGCCTCACCCCAGAGCCCATGCAGAATGAATGGCCTCCTTTACTATCTGGCCTCTCCAGTACCTAATAGCCTATTGACTTTGCCAAGCCTGATACCATAAGGAGACTATTCTAATCAGTCCCTACATTTCCTGTTCTGTAGCTATCAAACTCTTCCTTGCTCCCCTAATCCCATGATACATTTGCCATCTGCCGTGCACTTCTCTCTTCTCCTACTTCTGTTTCGTTACTCATCAGTTTCCTTTGCCTATTAACTAGGAACCAGAAGGTCCCTTTTTTCCATTTTTTTTTCCCCACTACACTTTCTTGATTTCATTTACTTCTAGGGATACAATTATTTATGCAATTGATTCCAAAACCATCATGGTTTGGTCTCTCTGCTTTTCATTCTCTCTCAATTCAGGCTCAGTCATTGCTAACTGCAAACACATGTAGATCTCCCCCATCCTTTCAAAAATATATATACCCTTTTATTTACATATATATATATATATATATATATATATATATCCATATAATTAGCATATTATAGTAATAATTACACTAGATTTGGAATCAGAACCTGGGATCATATTCTGATAATGCCATTTATAAAATGAGGAAACTTAAGACCATTGAGGTTCCTTTCCAGCACTAAATCAGTAATCTGTGAAGAAAGAGAATAACTGATCATCATGTTCTAGCTTCTCAGGAAAGACAGTCTGATTTAATGGATATGACAGTACACCTGGAAATAAGACCTCAGTTTGAATCCTGATTCAAGTCCATACTAGTTTGGTTTACCTTATGCAAACCATTTAACTGCCTCCGTTTCATTATCTGTAAAAAAGGGATAATTAAATTGGAAATTGAGGAGATGCCCATCAACTGAGGAATGGCTCAATAAATTGCTTAAATGGCTAAATAAATTTGTTATGGAATATTATTGTTCTATGGGAAATGATGAGCAGGATGCTCTCAGAGCAAAAGAAAAACAAAACCTGGAAAGTCTTCAATGAAATCAAGCAAAATGAAATGTATATAAAGTAACAGCAATGTTCTGGGATGAGCAGCTGTAATAGACTTTGCTATTCTCAGTAATACAATCATTCATAACTATTCTGAAGGACTTAGACGATGAAAAATCCTAACCATACCCAGAGAAGAAACTGATTGTTTTTGAATACAGATTGAAGCTTTCTCTCTCTTTCTCTGTCTCTGTCTTTCTCTCTCTTTTTAACTTAATTTTTTTGAGGGTTTTTATTTTCTTTAGGGTGGATCATCTATGTTAATATCTTGCATAACTTCACATGTGGTTTCTTCATTGTGGAGGGGGATAGGGGAAAAAACCTAGAACTCAAAATTTTAAACTTCTCATCTTCTACTTCTCATTGTTTGGCTTAGATCACCACTTCTCAACTGACACTCTTTTCCCCAAGATTACTAATGATTTTTTAGTTGCCAAGTCCAGTAGCCTTGTCTCAGCCCTTATTCTTCTTTGCAGCCTTATGTTCTCACCTACCTGCAATACTGGGTGGAGTTTTCTTTTGATTTGTCTCCTACTTCACTACCTCTTCTCAATTTTCCTTTCCTGGATGATCTCTGCCCTGTATGTCCTCTTCCAGGGCTCCCTGGGTCTCTCTTCTCATGCTCAGCGATTTTATTAATATCCATGGGTTCAAATTTGTGAAACAAAAGCACTATTTTATAACTCAAATGATTAAGGACTGAAAAATCTGACAGTGGCATTTTTCTTAAAAGTTGCATTAATTCCATATTGCCTCTAAGGTAAAATACAAACTCCTCTGCTGGACATGGAGAGGCTTCACAGTGTAGACCCAGATTTATTCCATGCTGCTACTCCAGCCATGTTCTTGTTTGCTTTGCCTGTGCACAGCGCTCCATCCTCTCTCTCTTTGAGTCACTGCCCAGGCTTTTCCCTTCTCCCCTTCATATTTCCCCCTCTTAGAAACACTCCCTTCCTGGCAGCTCAGTATATGCCACTGCCTGCCCAAGGAAGTGCACTTACCCAATCTGTGAGCAGCTCCTACACCCCACCAAAAATGGCTGTTTATTTGGTATTTGTTTTGAATTTACTTATCTGTGTATGTGCTTTTTTCCCCTAGTAAAATATAATCTTTATGGACAGAAATGATTTCCTTTTTACCTTTGTATTCTTAGCACATAGTACAATATCTGGTACATCATATGTATTTAGTCAAAACTTGTTACTGTTAAAGTTGATAGCCTTTCTTTTGATGGTTTCATTTATCTTTATAACAATAACTCCCAATCCAGATATCAAATCCTAATCTGAATTCTAGCCCTTCATTATCAAAAGTGGAACATTTCCTACCCAAAATATCTTCCTCCATAAACCTGTCCTTCCTCCACACTTTACTATTTCTATTGTGGAGGACAAGGAGGACAAGCTAAAGTGCTTCCCTCTTTTTAGACATCTGTGTTCATAACCTTAAGGTTAGCCTTGATCTTCCACCTGAAAAACAAGAAGAGCAAATAGTGTATTTCAAATACAGGGGGATAGCTTGTGAAAATGTACTTAAGGAAAAAGATGGTCAGTGAGGTTGGAGAACAATTAGTAGTCCTGTGGGCTAGAACCTAATGAAGGAAGGACCTAAGATTGGAAAGGCTGACTTAAGTTTAGAATTTATCCTAAAGGAAATAGAAAATTACTGAAGACTTGAGGAAGGGAATAACATGGTGCAAGATGAACTTGGAAGCTGTATAGAGCATAGAATTAGAATAGAGTGTACTTGGAAACAAAGAGATATTGGTATGTATAGGAGATCATATATAATTATATGTGTACTTGGAAAGAATGGAGTAGGTGTGAAGGAAGAGTATGAAGGTAGATTAAGATTTGGCAACTGACTGCATTTTGGGATAAGGGTGGTGGAAGAATATCTTCCCTTGAGAATCACCAAAAAATCTCTCCCCTCAAAGGGCTTTTATTTGGGGGGGGGGGGGGAGCGCGCAGCGGGAAACAACATGTATGCTAATCAGCACAAGAATTTGTGCTGAGAAAGGGGTGTGGATCAGGATATGCTCGGCAAAGAAGGGGATACTTAAACCAAGCTTGGAAGAGAGGTTGCGGACTCTGTGAGGTGGAGGTGAGAAGAAGATATATTGCAGACAAAGAGCAGCCTGTCCTAAGGCACAGTTGGGGAAGACTGAACCACATGTCCATTTGGCTAGAAAGTGAAATGTGGGGAAGAATAGCGTGCAGTAAGCCTGGGAAGAGAAGGTGGAGCCAGATTGAGAACAGCTTTAAATTCCAAATAGAAGAGTTTATGTTTTATCCCAGGGGTCATAGGCAGCTTCCTATGTAAGGGAGGGACATGGTTGGACCCAGTTTTAGGAATGTCAGCTGGCAGCTGTGAGGAGGATTGTTTAGAAATGAAGAGAGATTGGGAATAGGAGATCAGTTTAGGAGGCTCCTTCAATGGTCTAGGGCAGGGGTCCTCAAACTAAGGCCCACGGGCCAGATGTAGCAGGTGAGGACGTTTATCTCCCTCACCCAGGGCTATGAAGTTTCTTTATTTAAAGGCCCACAAAACAAAGTTTTTGTTTTTACTATAGTCCGGCCCTCCAACAGTCTGAGGGACAGTGAATTGGCCCCCTATTTAAAAAGTTTGAGGACCCCTGGTCTAGGGGAAAGGTGATGAGCGCCTGGATTAGTGTTGTGACTGGGAATTACTGATGAGACTGAAGGTGACACATTGGTGAAGCAAAAGAAAGAGTTAAGAGTGACCTCGAGGCTCCAAAATGAAGTGACAACCTATTTAGCCTTGAGAAGAGAAATTTAAAATAGAGATTGAGATATCCAGAAGTGAAATGGACTCCTCAAATGTGCTGTATGCAGAAGCTTGGGTGGGGAGCTATTTTAATGGGGTTTAGGTCCTACTAGATTATGTTGAGATCTCTTTGAGCTCTTGAACTCAGTGACTTTGTGGAAAAACTGTTACCCTCAACAGAAATAGTGAAGTTAGGAATGAGAAAGGTTGTTTAAGCACTGTGTTGAGTCTTCTTTTGGATACATTGAATTTCTGATAGAGCTTGACACTAGACATATAAACACATCTTTGAATCACACAAACCACCTTTTCCATGTCTTGTCTTACAATTGTCTTGTAAGTTTAAAGTAAGCCTAAAAGACAAGGACAAATTCACCTCTATCTTTGCATCCAAAGTGTGCTTTATTTATGCTGAAAGCTTTCTCTTAGGGATCATGAATTTTCTTTTAGCATACCACTTTATTATTTTTAATTATATTTAAATTTTATTTGATTTTAAAAATCATAGTTGAACTGGTATCTGAATTCGTGCCCTGTTTTGTAGATATAAGCGGTATATTTCTATCATGGAGGATATCTGTTTTAATGACTCGGGTATTTTTTTATTTTGATTCCTGGGTTCATTTTCCAAGCCACTTACTCCCAGAAACATAGATAAAGTAATGCAGTGTCCTTTCCCCCAGTTTGAGTCTCAGTTTATTTATAAACTGAGAGAAGTAGATCAGATCTTGTAAGAGCCTTCCAATTTCATTCAATTCAGCAAACAGAATAATGCAGTAGATAGTGCTGAACAGATTCAGAAAGAGCAGAGTTCAAATCCAAACTGACAATAATAGCTTTGTGACCCTAGGCAAGGGACTTGACTTCTGTTAATTCGGTTTCCTTACTAGTAAAATGGGATTAATAATAATAGTGCCTTCTTCGATTTGTTATATGCGTATAAGGACTTTGTTCTTCTCAGCAATACAAAGATTTAAGACAAATTTAAAAGAGTCATGGGGGAAATGTTATCCACATCCAAAAGTACTTAGTACAGTGCCTGGAACATATAATAGGAACTTTGTTCAGGTTTATTTCTTTTCCTTTCTTTCCTTTCCCTACACATGAAAGGCACTATATCAGTTGCTGGGAATATAATGATAAATGTAATACAAAAACTTATCTCATGCACTTTTAGTTTAATGTAACAAAGAAAGGTATGCAAATAATTGTCATAAGGGAGAATAAAATAAGTGTAAAAGAAAGATAAAGTGAGGAAGTTTGAAGAGAAAGATCACTATGACCTGGTGGAGGCTGGAAATACTTCCTGGAGTAGTTAGAATCTAAGCTGGATCCAGGAAGGATAGTAGCAGATAGATGGGTTAGAGGGTTACATTGTAAAAAGGTACAGAAAGGAAAGAATGAGATTATTGGATGAATAATAACAAAGACTATGGGGACTGAGTGCGGATCACAGCATAGTATTTTCACTTTTTGTTGTTATTTGTGTTTTCTTATTTTTTTTTTCCCTTTTGGATCTGATTTTTCTTGTGTAGCAGGATAATTGTGGAAATACATATGGAAGAATTGCACATGTTTAACATATATTGGATTACTTGTTATCTGGAGAAAGGAGTAGAGGGAAGGGATGGAGAAAAAAATTAGAACACAAAGTTTTGCATGGGTAAATCTATCTGTGTGTATATTTTGAAAATAAAAAGCTTTATTAAAAAGAAAAAATGAAATATAGTATATCATATTTTAGCCCTTCTGTAGTTATAGGAAAGAATGGAAGCAGGAGTGAGCATCTTTCTCCCTAACATTGGACATTACACCTTCTGCTGAGTACAGTCCTACTAACTGTGAGAGCTGTCCAAAAGTATAATGGGCTATATAGGCAGGTGGTAATTTCCTTAAAAGTGGAGCTAAATAATTATCAAATAGGGATATTGCAGACGGAGTTAATTTTACAGTTAGATTTTGGAAATATTATTTAATGATTCTATACCCTACCCATCCAATGCAGATTTCAGAAAAACCTGGAAAAATTTACATGAATTAATGCTGACAGAAGTGAGCAAAACATCGTAACAGTAATAGCAATATTGTGCAGATGATCAACTTTGATAGACTTTGTTCTTCTCAGCAATATAAAGATCTAAGACAATTTTAAAAGAGTCATGGTGGGAAAGTGTTATCCACATCCAAAGAAAGAGCTATGGAGTCTGAATGTAGATTAAAGCATACTATTTAACTTTTTTAGTTGTTTTTTTTTCTTTTTCTCTTTTGTTCTGCATCTTTCACAACATGACTAATGTGAAAAGATGTTTAATGTATTACCTATATTGCTTGCCATTTGGGGGATGGATAAGGGGAGCAAGGGAGAAAAAATTGGAAACCAAAATCTTATAAAAGTAAATGTCAAAAACTAATGAATTTTTAAAAAATCATTAAGTACCTTTTGGGAGAAAAAAAAATGTTAAGAATCTGATGATGTCAGAGGCCATGCCCCACAAGAGGTTGATATGTGATGGCAAGTATGTAGGAGATTAGATCCAGGGTCTTTAAAATTAGAAATGAGAAATTTCTAACTAGAGAATTTATTTCTTTGTACCATTTAGAGATCATTATAGAAGCGTATTAGGTGAATTGTGTAAAAATTTTGTCCCAGTTTTAAAGAAAAATTTTTAAAATACATGTGTATTTTGTATTCATATATTTTAACTCAAGGTAAGCAAGCAATTGTACAGAGATTAAAAACTTTCTTCTCTTTCTATACATAGCCACGTGCAGTGTATTGTAAGGACGTTTTGGATATTGAGCAGTTCTCGACAGTAAAAGGAGTGAACCTGGATACTACAGATGATGATTTCTATTCCAAATTTGTTACAGGTTGTGTCTCCATCCCCTGGCAAAATGAGGTACTGTACCCTTAATTTAGGTCAAAGAAATGACTATAAATGAAAGCAAAATGTCAATTTAACTTGAAATTTTATTTACCCAGCTAATATCACTAAAAGGGTAGGGGCAAGGAGGTATACCAAATCTATAACCACAAAAGTACTGCAGTTAGCAATTGACTAGAAACATGAAAGCTTCATTTACTCTAGTTTGTATAAGTTGGAGCAGATGGTGGCCATCTGTTTGCTTAGCTCAGGATGTTGGAGAATTGCCCACAGAACCTGTAGCCTCTCTAAGGCTTATTTCTGCAGTGAAAACCAGGAATCCATGTTACATCATAGTCTTCTTTGGGAATATTTGTATTTTCTATTTGAAAGTGCACCATTATTGAGAGAGAGAAAATTTTATATCTAGGTAAATAATTTAGTGCATTTGTGAGGAGATGGTATTTGAAGAACCTAGAAGCAATTCAATTCAACAAATAATTATTAAGGATATGCTATATGCAAAGAATTATGCCAAGTGCTAGTAGGGAAATATAAGCATTAAAATAGCAGCTGTGCTTTGGGAGGCAGCAGGGGTTTAAATATGGCTCAGTGTGACTTTGGATAAGTCACTTAATTTCCCTTACCTTAGTTCTTATATCTATAAAAGGAGGAGGATAAACGAGGTGAGACTAAATCCCTTCAGGCTTCATATCTCTAGTTCTGTGTTAGGATAATAGGGACTGGACACAGTATTTGTTTGATGAAGTCTATGACCCTGTGATTCTCATGAAGCTTTTGGTCAATTAAAAGGGGAGTGCTTACATAATTACTGTAATATAAAATAGAATGGAATCTAAATATACAAGATAGGTACTCTTAAGTCAGAAAGAGAGGTAGCCTTTGTTGTCTTTAAGGGTAGGGTAAGAGTTCAACCAGCTGGCACAATGAAGAAAGAGAGTATTTCAGGAATAGGGACTTGGTATGAACATAGATCTCAAATTGTGAAGGGACAAAAAGAAATCTGTTTTGACTAGAGCAAATAACAACAACCTTCTTTCAGGAAGCACAGGTTCTGAGCTTCAACAACTTTAAAATGCACCATGACTTTTGGAATGCCTTTTTTTTCCTCCGTTGTTGTGAGAGGAATTTTTAAACCAATCTATTCTGAGCTAGTTTATAATAGCTATATATTTTTGTTGTATGGTTTACATAAGTACATTAATACAACAGAGTAAGCATACATGGCATAATGAATAGAGAACTTGTCTTGGGTCTGGAAGATTTGGGTTTAAGTCTTGCTTCTGAGGGGTACTATTGTTAGAGTACATGGAAAAAATCTGGGCAGGTCATGTCATCTCTTGGTGCCCCAGCTTCTCACTGGGATTATGCATTGCAAAGCAGTTGAAGATCTATACTGGTAGAGTGATTCTCCTCACCAGGAGGTTTGATTTCCTCCTGCCTCCACCCCCCCAAAAAAAAAAGTCTAGAAAGACAAAATGATTTATTTCTGGAAGGATCTATGTTAGGAAAAACATATGGGGTGTTAGGAACAAATGATGATAAGAGCTTTAAGAATTGCCATCGACTTCTTTCATTAACACATCTTAATGGTATTTATCACTAATTAATTATAATTAAGGAAGGAAGAGAGAGTTTGTCCCCAAGAGCAATAGTTTCAAACTCAAATAGAAACCAGGATCACCATCCACAATAAAGATCCCTTCAGGCAGCATATTGAGTTAGTTTTAAAGTATAATGTTATCTGTGTTTTTTTTTAAATTGTATTTGTATTTTATTTTATTGGATTTGATTTCCCAATTGCATTTTAATACAATTCAGCTGTACTTGAAAGTTGTCTGCATGTTTGCATGTCAGCCTGAAAAAAGGAGGGAAATCATAGCAAGAAAACATCATGGAAATTACATAGAAACAACTCAAAACAGGGAGGCTGAAGCAGGCATTCTGATTTGATTGTGATTGTGAGGAGTGTTTTGTGATTGATGTTAAAATATAAATTGGATTATTCCACTAAGTTTTGTGTGGAGAGAAGGCAGGGTCTTCATTTCTGAAGGCATTTGAAGATTTACTAGATTTAGATTGTTCAGCACTTAGATTCATATTTATTTGATCGTTTTGGATAACAGAACCATAGATTATAGACCTTTTGGTTGAATGTAACTAGCGAAGAAGAGTATTAATAGATATAACTGGAAAGTTTTGCGAGTATTAATTGAAGGAATGACCTAATTACATCTGTGCCTAAAATTAATTAAGTAGTGAAACAAGGGACAGATTAGGACAAAGAAGAGTTAAGCAGCAATGATGATGGTTCAAGTGGAGAGTAACAAAAGCCTCCCTGAAGGCAGCCACTGTTCAGTTGAGTATCAGATTTCATTCAGCTGCTTAGGAATGGATTTATGCATACATAATTAATTTTTACTTCAGGGTTTATCAAGATTATTTTTTCTGTTACCTATCTTTTGTATGCAGATGATTGAAACGGAATGTTTTAAAGACATCAACACATTTGAAAATGATAAACTGACATCAGATCTAGATGTTAACAAGCATACTCCAAGACCAAAGAGAGGCTTCTTCCATAGACTCTTCAGAAGAGGGGTAAAAATCTACTGGGGATTTTTCTGTGTTGTGTTAAAAGCAAAAATGAATCTTACTAAAGATTTGGAGATAATAGTTACTTCTCTTTCAGTTTTTTTTTTTTTCAATGCAGCTTGTATAATAAAATCTCTCAAAAGTTCACTCCAAACATCATTTTAATAAATATCACTATGCCCAGTTGAAGGCTGTGGTTACAGTTTGTATAAAGACCATGTTATAATTAAAGGTTGCATAATAGGTAAGGGTTACTGACATCCTATTTAAAATGTTCTTTTCCTATAGGAAAACTAAAACAGAAATCATTAATTATAAAATTATTTTTTAAAATAAGTTGTGTTTTTAATTGCTCATTTTTGTAATACCTATAAATTATATAACATTTAAAATCGCTCAAGGCTATATTATTGGACCTTGTAAGCCACTTCTATAAGACAGATTTTTTGAAAAAAAGAAGTTGATTATTGTTATGTGTAAGACGGAATTTCTGTTGTTTTATTGAATTTAGAAATCATAATTCCCAAGTGCAAGTTTTTCTCTTTGAATCATTATAAAATATTTTAATAACTTTGGATTCATTATTTCATCACTGTAGAATCTTTATCCACATTGTGATTATTAAGCATGCCCTTAAATAGCCCCAAAATCCACCTAATCTGTTGGAGGCCTTTTCCTAGTCCTAATTATGTATTATGGGTCCCAGTGTAAAACTGACAGCTCATTTTAGTAACTTGTTTTACCTAAATTTGGCTCACAAACTTCATTGTAGAAACTCTGATCAATACAAAGATAGAAACCAGAGTCCTGGATCCTAACAATTTTTGTGAACTTTGTTTTCTCATGATTAAAATTACTTCGTGCTTGGATACCAAATCACATTTACCAGGAGAAATTATCATTTATAATCTACTTTTTGTTCTGTTTGTTCTGAAAAAGAAGTACTTTTCAAAGTTTAAATCAGACTTTTAATAAGTGTAGTATTTCCATATTTCATACATGAAGAATTGAATGTTCAAAAAAAAAAGTTACTATTGTAAAAAAAAAAAAATCTATACCAACTTGTAATTATTACGTATTGATTTTAACCAGTCAAATGTGTGGGTTTGACTAACCTAAAAAAGCAAAATGGAATTAAAAAACATGTAAGAAAGCTGAACCTTTTCTGTTATGAATAGCTTGTTTTATATACCTAATCATTGTGAAAATGATGAACTAGTTCAAGTAAACTAAGAGAAAGTGATTGAGTTTTTTCATCTTAAAATTGTTAAAATGAAAATTGTCTCAACCTGAAGCCATATTGGAAAATTGTTCAATGTGCCTTAGAAATTAAGTTCTAGATTGTTGGAATAGAAACATTAATTAATGTACATGTTTAACATATATTAAATTACTTGCTGTCCAGGGGAGTAGATGGGGGAAAAGGAGGGAGAAAAAAATTTTGAACACAAGGTTTTGTAAGGATGAATGTTGAAAACTGTATATATGTTTTGAAAATTAAAAAGTTTTTTTTAAAAAGAAATATTAATTAAAATAGCTGATGTGCTTTCTTTTGCAGGTCTGTTTTAAATCTGGTTACAGTGATGATGAAGAGGAACCAACGAGACTTTAAACCACTGTATCATAGCCAAAAAACCAAATGCAAAGAATGAGTAAATTCTGAATATTTTATTGTATCTATGAACTGTAATAAAAAAATTTATTATAAATTTTTAAAAATACTATGTGAGTTTACAGATTTTGTACATTTTTACTTAAATTATGTTGATGTATATTTTCACTAAAACTTTATTGAAGAAAAAGCCATAAAAATACCATTTTGATGTAATGCATTCATTGCTATCCAGTATATATATACTAGATTTAGCCATGTCTGAACACATGTGAAATGTGATTATGTTAATTGAAAAGGCTTAGGAAATACAAATCTGTTATTTCTTGTGAATCAATTTAAATCACGTTATTATTTATGATTGCTTAGGATTTTTATTGAACTTATGGCATTACCTTCGTAGATTTATACTGATTTCAAAGATAGGGGGAAAAGATTCACTATCCCTCTTCTCAGGGTGTGTTCAAAAATTTTTTTTAAAAATCACTTTATAATAATAAGATTAATTAATGTTGTACAGTATCTTTTTATATTAATGTAGCATAATTCTTTCAGAAGTATGTTTTTATTCTTCACTGTGTTCTTGTGAATTCAATTTACATCTGCCCAGATAGGTATGGTATCTATATTACTTTTCTTATACCAATATTTTTTAACCATCATAATGTTGATATTTATGTGACTGGTTATGGCTTTCTTCTAGACTATATTTATCTACTTATTGAAAGATAATGTGGTTTCCTGTGACTCTGGAGTCACAGCCTCGGTAGTCAGTAAGAGAATGCTAACCAAGTCCTGAACTATTCAAAAATGTATAGCATTATGGGTACTTTAATCCTTCTGTATGTTTAAGGTCTCAAAACCAGATGCAACTGGTTACAAAGTTCTTAATAGTGTAAAAACTTGCTCTTATGTTTCATAAGTAAAAAACCAAGTGACAGGGGAGAGAGTCCCAAAACAGTGATGCTGAAAAAGTATGTTTAAACAGCCTGTATGGGAATAAAATCTATCACTGTAAAGGTAAAATAAATATCATATAAAGGTGCTCTACCTTGCTACAGCATTCACTTTACTAATAAGAAACTCAGCTTTTCATAAATTAATACCACAAAAAGATACAATACTCAAATTAATGATATAATTAGAATAAAATTTGAAAGACTATTGTGCTAGGACTTCTATAAGAATTTTTTAACATTTTTTTTCTCAATTACCTGTAAAAACAATTGACATTCATTTTTTAAAATTTGAGTTTTAAATGTTCTCTCCCCATCTTTTCTCTGTTCTTTCAATGAGAAGGCAGGCACTTTAATATAAATGATACATTTGCAGTCATGCAAACTCATATATCTGTATTAGTCATGTTGTGAAAGAAAATACACACTCTCCCCCTCAAAAAAGAAAAAAAGTTTTTTTAAATCATGATTCATTCTGCACTCAGATGTTAGCATTTCTCTAGAGGTAGATAGCATTTTTCATCATAAATTCTTTTACAGTTAGTTTGGATCATTTATTTCTGAGAATAGCTGTCATTCACAGTGGATCATAGTACAATATTGCTGTTACTGTGTAAACTGTTCTTTTTCTGCTCATTTCACTTTGTCTCAATTCATGTAAGTCTTTCCTGATTTTTCTGAGAGCATCCTGCTTGTCATTTCTTAGAGCATAATAGTATCCCATCACAATTATGTACAACAACTTGTTCAGCCATTACCCAGTTGATGGGCCTTTCTTCAGTTTCCAGTTCTATGCCATCATAAAAAAAGCACTGCTTTAAATATTTTATACAAATAAGTCATTTTCCCTTTTGTTTATTTATTTCATTAGAATACAGACCTCACTGTGATATTGCTGGCTCAAAGGGAATCCCTTGGGCACAGTTCCAAATTGCTCTCCGAAGTGGTTAAATCAGTTCCCAGCTCAGCCAACAGTGCATTAGTATCTCAATTTTCTCACATTCCCTTCCAACATTTTTCATTTTCATTTTCTGTCATACTATCCAATCTTATAGGTATGTTTTAATTTGATTTAATTTGTCATTTTCTAATCAAGTGTTTTGTAGCTTTTTTTTTTTTAATATGATTATAAATAGCTTTTATTACTTCATCTGAAAACTGCCTGTTCATATTCTTTGACCATTTATCTATTGGGGAATGATTTGTATTCTTATAAATCTGACTCAGTTTTCTATATATTTGAAAAATGAGGCCTTTATTAGAGAAAATTGCCATAATTTTTTCCCCCACAATTGTGATTACCATGTATTTCCCTCCATCTTTTTCTCTCCTGTTTATCCTGCTCTTTTTTCACTCTGTTCATCCTTTGATTCTTTCTGCCGCTTCCCGCAGTCCTTTTTATAACTCCCTACTCCTTTTCATTCTTTTCCCTTGTTGCTTCCCTATGGGGTAAGGTAGATTTCTATACTTGACTGAGTAGAAGCAGCTAAATCTTGTTAATCCTGATCATGGCAACACAATATTTGAATTGTTTTTTTTTTTTCTGGCTGTTTTTGCATTATTTGAAAAGCTTGGACTCTGGAATCTGACTATAATATTCCTGAGAATTTTCATTTTGGAATCTCTTTTAAGAGGTGGATTTGTTTGAGTTCTCTTTTACTCTATGCATCTAAATTTTCCTTGATAATTTCTTGAAATATGATTGATTCTTTTTTTGATTATGATTTTCACAGAGTCCAATAATTCTCAAATGAACTCACCTCAGTCTAATTTCCAGGTCAGAGATGTTTCTTCTTTTTTTTTTTTTTTTTTTCATTCTTATTTTGTCTTATTGTATGTCTGAAGGAGTTATTAATTTCCACTTGCCCAATTCTGATTTTTAATGAATGATTTTCTTCAGCAAGCTTTTCCATTTGGCCAATTCTACTTTTTTAAGGAATTATTTTCTTCACTGAAATTTTGTGCATCTTTTTTCTACATGGCCAATTCTGCTTTCTAAGGATTTTGTCAGTGGATTTTTGTACCTCTTTTGACATTTAGTCTATTCTGGTTTTAAGGTGTTATTTTGTCTATTATATGTGTATATGTATGTATATATGCCTCCTTTACTAAAATCTTTGCGTGATTTTTTTACATCAATTATATTTCTTTTCCCAATTTTTCCTCTGCTTATCTTAATTGATTTTAAAAATCCTTTTTGTCCTAACAATTCTTTTTTTGGACATGAAACCATTGGACATTTTTCTCTGAGGCTTTGTATGTAGCAGTTTTGATTCTTTTGTCTTCTTCTGAGATTGTTTTGGTCTTCCCTGTCACCACAGTATTTTTCTATGATAATTTTTTGGTTTTTGTCATTTGCTCATTTTTCCAACCTATTCTTTGATTTTTAACTTTATGTTAAAATTGGGCTCTGTTCCTAGGGTTTTAGAGACACTATTCCAAGCTTCAGATTTCTTTATGCAGATATTTTCAGAGATAGTTATGTGGGTCTGTAAGTTTTTGGTTCTTCCAAGGTGATATGATCTAAGGAGTTATTGTTTTTGTTTTTGTTTTTTTTAACTGTCCTTCTTGTCCTACTCTGGTTTGTGAGTGACCACAAGCACTTTTTTCCACCTGGAACTGTAACGAGGGTCTTGTTTCCCTACAATTCTAGCATGATAGTGCTCCCGCTCACTTCCAAAACTGCAACTCATATCCACATATAGATAACGCAACAGAGTCCTTCACCTAGTATCAGCAGAGGGGACCCCTGTAATTTTCTTCTGACCAATGTTCAGTCCTTTTTCTGTCTGGGAGCTGAAAACTTCAGAAGCTACTACTGCTTTTGTAGATTCTGCTATTCTAGAATTCATTTTGAGGTGTCACTTTAAGGTTTTTTGAAGGGGAGTTGGAAGAGCCCAGATGAGTCCCTGCTTTTTCTTTGCCTTCTGTCATATAATATTCAGTTTTTTGAAAAGGATTAAAAAATATCCTAGTTTACACTTAATGAAACATGGCTCCCTGCCACAATAATCCCAACAAGCCAGTCCACCTCCACACCAGCAGTAGGTAACTCACTGCTTTCAAAGATAACTTGTTATTCTTTGCAAAGTTCTAATTATGAAAATTTTTACACTAAGTAAAATCTATCTCCCCATTACTTCAGCCATGGGTCATGATTGTTTTTTCCATAATCAAAGAAAACAAGTTGAATCCTTCTAAGCTCCATTAGAACCCAAAGAATAGTAATTTGGTTTCCTAATCAAATTCTTTTCATCCTGGCTCCTCATATTTTTACTTTATCTGACTAAAACTTTTCCCAGCCTAAGATCTATTGCAATGGATACATTCTACCTAACCCAGCTCTATCAGGCAGATATACTCTTTTTTATTTAGTTCATTTCAACAAATGTTAGGGGCCTACATAATAGAAGCTACTGTCTTGTCCCCATCTCTGTTGTCCCTTGAATGTACTGGAAGCCTTTCTACTATTTGCTATGGGACAAGCAGGTTTTATGGCTATAGCAGATTCTCAGATTTTTCAAAATAGTCATTGATCTATCAATGGGGTACTCCTTCCATTGATAAGGACTGCCTTCTCCCTCTCT
Organism: Antechinus flavipes; assembly: GCF_016432865.1. Taxonomy (NCBI): domain Eukaryota; kingdom Metazoa; phylum Chordata; class Mammalia; order Dasyuromorphia; family Dasyuridae; genus Antechinus; species Antechinus flavipes. The sequence goes on along the minus strand of NC_067403.1, from coordinate 193,725,846 downwards.
TTTCCTCACCCTTTCCCTTTTATGCTGGCCCATAAGTAGCAGTGACTCGAAAAATTGCATACCAAATCATCTGATGATGACCCTCTCCACTTAATTTTGAGTTACATTGGTCTTTAACATTGCAGCCATAACAGAAGCAGCTACACCCAAAGAAAGAACACTGGGAAACGAATGTGAACTATCTGCATTTTTGTTTTTCTTCCCGGGTTATTTTTACCTTCTGAATCCAATTCTCCCTGTGCAACAAGAGAATTGTTCAGTTCTGCAAACATATATTGTATCTAGGATATACTGCAACATATCTAACATATATAGGATTGTTTGCCATCTAGGGGAGGGGACGGAGGGAGGGAGGGGAAAAATTGGAACAGAAGCGAATGCAAGGGATAATGTAAAAAAATTACCCTGGCATGGATTCTGTCAATATAAAGTTATTATAAAATTAAATTAAATTAAAAAAAAAAAAACATTGCAGCCATAGACCCTACTAGAAACTTTCTCAGTTGAGCAAAAGGGCTGGCTAGAGTTTATACTTTGCTGATATAATTTTCAAGAACCCAGTCACCCCTACAGGACAATGAGGTATCAATGGAGAGTTCCTAAACGCTACTGTCTAATATCCAGAATTTCTGAATTTTTATATTTTTGGACCAAAAATGAAGTCAGATTGAAATTTTAGGAGGAGCAGCTACCAGGCACTTTCAACTCTGGGCCCATTGATCAAGAAGAGGTAGATTTTTTTTAGTGCCTTTCTCTAGCAAAAAAAAAAAAAAAAAAAGAATATTGTGTCTTTCAGGTGACCTAATTTCATATATGAAAAAGCAGAATAATTTAGCTTGTGATGTGTGATCCGTAGATGATTATTTTTATGGGAGAGAAATGAATAAGCCCTGATGTAGTCAGGAGAATTTACAGGAGTACTTTGTTTTTAAATCTCTCCACATTCTGGGCTTCTTAAGGATGAGTAATTCACTAAGCAAGCAGCTCTTATTGCTCTATTTTAAAATCAAGTTGATTTTGAATTGTGCTTCTAGAAATAAAACATGCGTCATTGCTTTAGTAGAAATAGATTCTCCACAAATGTTCACTGAATTCTCGAAACTTGGAGGCCAGGCCCAGGTTTGGGAGGATTGTACTTTAAAAGGAACAAGAAATGAGATCTCGAATTTGATGACTATCTAAATTTTGAAAAAGCTTAATTTTAGGCCAGGGTAAGCAATTTGTGCTTATAGATGCCAATTATGCACAGCACTTTTTTTTTGGTGATTTGCAATGTGAAAAATTAGAACCCTGGATTTGGGGTCATCAAACCTGCAGCCAAAACTTGACTTTATTTACCATAATTGGGGCAGATTACTTCACATATATTTCCTAAACCAAAGTCAAAGTTGGTCCAACAGTGGGCCCAATTGGTCGTAACATTTGTTTTAAGACCAGATTTGCCCATATGTGTGTATTTTAATATTATGCTTTCTAAAGCAGGTACTGCCTCATGTCTCTATTCAGAAAATGTTCTCACCATATAACTACTGCAGTCATGAAACTCCTACTTTAGCACCTAAGTTCTTCTAATTGTATCTAAAATGGCTCCAGCCTTCTTTCACTCTAAAAAAACCTAGTCCATCTTCTCTTATCTATGGATATCCTCTGGATCAGGGATCATGGCCAAGGGGATTTAATCCTTTCAACTCTGGAATTCCTATCCTGGAGCTTGTAATGCCCTGAGTGATTTTTATGGATCACTATAAACTGCCTTGCTTCAGTCTTGTTTGTTTTTGTTTTTAGTTTTGGAATCATAATCAAATCCTCTGCTCTGACTATCCTGATGCCTTGGCTTCCTTTACTTCGCAACTAAAATCTAGGGAGCCTTCCCCAGCCCTTCTTAATTTCAGTACTTTCCCTCTTAATTATTTCCAATTTATCTTGTTTATAGCTTACTTTGTATGTTTTTGCATATTGTTTCTCCTGTTGATTGTGAGTTCCTTAAGAAGCAGAGATTGTCTTTTTGCCTTTTTTTGTATCTCCTATTTTCAACACAGTGCCTAGCACATTGTCAGGACTTAATAAATGTTTATTGATTTGATTGATTTCTCCCCTGTGATGCTTCAAATCCTGTCAGCTTGCCTGAGGGAAGTAGGCCTGAGATAAGTACTTAAAATTCAGTTGTTCTTGAAGGTGCTCCAGTCCCTTCTCTTGATAAATCTGGATATTGATAACCAAATATTTTTGTCTTTTCTTTTCCAAACTGTTACCTTTCAAGCAAATGGACTTTGTCCTAAAAGTCAATAAGCATTTATTACTATGTGCCAGACTAATTGTACTCATAACCATTCTTTCCATAAATAGCATCTTTTGCTTCCCTGGGATCCTTCAAGGGCACCAGATCTTGAAGGTTCAAATTCAGTGTTCTTGATGTCGTGCTCATAGAACAGGTCCATCAAGTCCTTTTCCCTCATGTCCATGTTCTCCACTAGATGCCCTGCTATAATTATTACTGTCTTTCTTCTGCCCATCCCCACATGCCAGACATCATCCCTGACATCTCAACCTCCATTATCCCAGCTCAATTAGCATTTATTAAACACTATGTTCTGAGCTCTATACTATACCTGAGGATAGGAAATTTATATGACAGGTCTTGGATCTCTTGAAGTTTGATTTAATAAGATAAAACAATAGGGCTAATTCTAGTATGCAAGATTTATATGTATTAAAGAAGTGCAAAATAAATTATTATATGTAACTATCAGCTGCTTTGAGTGTGAAAAGCAATTTAACCAAATATTTTTGTCTTTTCTTTTCCAAACTGTTACCTTTCAAGCAAATGGACTTTGTCCTAAAAGTCAATAAGCATTTATTACTATGTGCCAGACTAAAATTACTATGTCTGTAAAACCATCTCTCCTTTCATAATCTTTCACCAAGAACTGCAGCTCTGGGCTTACATGACTTGGTTTCAGTCTTTGGATTGTCTCATTATCAATCTCTGGTATAGACCTCCAGACTGAAAGTGCAGTCTTAATTGGTTCCTTTTTCGTCCCTACTTGTTCTGGGCTACACATTATAGTTCTTTCTCTTGACTGTTCCTTGTGACTCCCATGTTATTCCCCTCCTTAGAGAGTAAGCTGTTTTTTATCTTTCTTTGCCCAGGACATTTTGGACACTTAATAAATATTTGTCAACTTCTCCTGCTGCTGAGTCCAGGAATTCCTCCAGAACATACCCATTGTGCTTGAAAACCAGTCCTCCCGATTTCTACATTAATTCTCAAGAAACCATGATCCTGTGGAGTTAACTTACTTTTCACTCCTTAACTCCTTTTAGTTCTCATATTCATTCAATTGCCAAGTCCAGTTGAGTTGGCCTCCCCAGTATCTTTCATCTGTTCTTTCACTTTAATTGTGAATTGATTAAAATTCCCTAGTATATAGTATATATTGCTTGAAGTGAAAAGTTGAGGACAGTGAAGTCCTCCCTTGAAATTCGATTTTTTCCCATATCAAAAAACCAAAACAAAACTCTCCTTTCCAATCTACATTTCTCGTTGCACTGAGTAAAACTGCAGACCCATCTAATGCTATGCCTATGGGGCATATTATGATTGAATTATTTCTGAGTTAAGCAATGGCTAAAATGACACAGTGTGTTTGGCATAGAAATAGATAAAACTAATTTCTTTAGTAAGATATATCTCCCCATTCCAGTCCCTGATGGTCATCTTTTAGGTAACTCAGCAAAACAATTCAGGGAAATAGTGAATTTGACTTCAGAAGAAAAGAGCTGACATTTTCTGATTAAATAGATCTTGATATAAAATTGTGTTTTATTCTCAAGGTAACAAAAGAACAACAACTTAGGAAAGCAGCAAAAAATGGACCCTGGACTATTTTAGAATTGGATACTTCACAAATGAAATGCAGTTACTCATTTAAATGTTATTACAATTTGTGTGTATTTTAATGGAAGACTTATTTAACAAGTCACTTAGTGCAATACACCTAAATGGAAATTGTTACTATAAAAAACCTAAATCATAAAAGATCCTTATTGTAGCTCAAAGTTGTCTCCAGTAACTTTATTAAAAAAAAAAAAAAAAAAAAGCTGAAATGTGTGTGCCTTACAAAGTGGTAAACAAAATAAACTAGGGGGAGGAAAATGACAAATGTTTCACTTTTGAATGACAGACATAGCTCCTAGTTTGTTCTATAGAAAACACATCTCCCAACATATATTTCAATAGTCCACGTAACGTGGTACATAAGGGCATTTAACATAGAAAATGCTTAAACTAAATATGGTTTCTGCTTACATATGCTCTGACAACTACCTTGAGAAAAACTAAAACTTTAATAGTTGTAATCTTTATTCAGTTTGGTTGTTAAATCTCAGATGAGTGTGTTTCTGTTATTCAAAAATACTGGACGTTGAACTTTTAAAAACAATTTGGATTCTTCTTACAGTAAGCATAAATCACAAGCTTGTATTACAAAACCATTAAACTTTGTTTTTGTGTGTTTTTTAAAGTTGACCGAGAGTCAGCCAGTTATCCAGATTGTGTTCTTCATCCACCACTCATACTGCATATACGTGCCAGACATAGATGCCCATACTACTATAGAGGCTGTTGTTTAGTGCTCCTTGGCTCCCCTATGTGCCCATGCTGTTCTGACCACCATATCCTCCTCCGTAAATCCCACTCGGCCTTTGGCAAGCCCGATTACCCTGGCTGGACTAGTTTGGCAAGCCCATGCCCCCCATTGTTTGGCTGCCATAAGTACCAACCACTTGCTCTTGCTGTAGAATTAAAAATGAGTTCCACATATCTGTTGTTATACATTGTTTGTCTTTTGACATAGCTGCCATAGTTCTATGTCTTAAGTAGACAGAAACCAAATTGAAAGGGGATTCCTTGGATAGAGGTTTGGAAACTGTCAGGTCTGCTCCCATATAGGTGGGGGATAAGGGAAAATAAGTCAAGATCTTGGGGAGAGCATCATGGAGCAATAGCCAAAATTACGAGATATTTTAAAGTATACTTCTATATAAATGTGCCCACTTTTTCCTACTGGGGGAAAAAACCTCAAAGCCAGTAGAAGGTAAACTAACAGCAAGTTTGCTGCAATTTACTCTAAATACAAGACAGTTTAATATTGTATGTGCAAACAAGGTCAGGTCTGAGCAATATGTGCCAACATTGATGGAACATGCCCTTGTTGGTGTATATTGCGACAAAAATGAGTCAGATTCTTTTCATGCTGCTTCCTGTATTTGATTATAAGGCATATAACCTCAAAATTAATCTTTTTGAGTAAATAAAAAGTCCTATAATATCCATAACATTTCTCAATATCCTTTGGTTCAGTAAACACAATAGCTAGTTTGCCCCAAAAAAATTACATCTTTAAAAAAAAACTTAAATACTTAATATGAGTTGTAAATAATTGCTTGAAATTTGAAAATATTCAAATGTCTTAATTTTTACTTTAACTCTATTAAATAATATTCCTGTTATATTTAAGTATGCAAACATTTTGAAGAGAAAATCTACTTTAACTGCTAAAACAAAAGAAACAAATACAAAGCAAAAGCCTAAGCCTCCAAAAAAAATAATAATAATAATATATTTGTTTGCTGAGGCATTTTTTTTTGATAGAAAGGAAAGACTACTTTGTTTATTTTGTGTAAATGCTTTAGCTGTAGATGTCATGACATCTAATAAATTGAAATCTCTTGAAGATTTACATACTGAAAATGTTGGCAAAATATTTGTTTTTAAAAAGCAAAAACCAAAAAAAATAAATCAGCTGTGTTTGACCCTCCACCTCACCCCATTGCAGAGATAGGAAGTCCATGAGCATAAAACATTACATATATTTTCAGACATTTTAAAAAAAATCTTTTTTGCCAATTTTAAAATTTTTCCTCTTTTTTCTTTAATGATGTTATATGTGATGGTTCTCTGGGAAGAGCAAAGATGGAGAAATAAGAGAAGTTCTGATGATATAAAAAAGCAATAAAAATTTATTTTTAAAAGATATATGTAAAATTTTTTCAGACTGTGATGTTAAAAAGATTGCTTACATCATAAAGTTGCTTAATTGTTCAAAAGGAAATGCCTCATTTGATAAAAATTTTTGCTAAATTTATTTAAAACATTTTTGACTTGTCCCATTTGCAGGCAATACAGTGAGAAGGAAAATTAGTTATTCATGTTTGTGATCATTTGGGAAACATCTTTCTATTTAATATTGCAAATGAATAAAACAATGTCAAAATTTCAAAAAGCAGTACACAGACTGACAGCTTGAAGGGATCTTAGTGTAACTTCCTTACTTTACAAGTGAGGAAACTGAGGCAGAGATTAAGTGACTTGCCCTGAATCACAGGATTTGAATTAAGATCTTCCATACTCCTAGCCTAATATTTTATCCACTGCATCCCCTATCTCCCTCTCCTTTTCAAAAAAAAAAATTAGTTTTGTTTTTCAAAATACATACAAATATAGTTTTCAGCATTCACCCTTGGAAAACCTTGTGTTACAAAATTTTTTCTCTTTCTCTCCCCCACCCTCTCTCCCCTACAGCAAGTAATCCAATATAGGTTAAATATATGCAATTCTTCTATATTTCTACATTTATCTTGCTGCACAAGAAAAATCAGATCAAAAAGGAAAGAAAGTGAGAAAGAAAAAAAGCCCACAAGCAAACAACAACAAAAAAAGGTGAAAATCCTCTGTTGTGATCCACATTCAGTTCCCACAGTCTGCTCTCTGGGTGCAGAAGGCTCTCTCCATCACTAGTCAATTGGAACTAGCCTGAATCACTTTATTGTTAAAAAAAGCCACATCCATCAGAGTTGATAATTGTATAATCTTCTAGCTGTGTACAGTGATCTCCTGGTTCTACTCACCTCACTCAGCATCAGTCCATGTAAGTCTCTGCAGGCCTCTCTGAAATCATCTTGTTGGTCATTTCTTACAGAACAATAATATTCCATAACATTCATATACCATAATTTATTCAGCCATTCTCCAATTGATGGGCATCCACTCAGTTTCCAGTTCCTTGCTCCTACAAAAAGGGCTGCTACAAACATTTCTGCACAGGTGGGTCTCTTTCCCTCCTTTAAGATCTCTTTGGGGTATAAGCCCAGTAGAAACACTGCTGGATCATAGGGTATTCACAGTTTGATAGCCCTTTGGGCATAGTTCCAAACTGCTCTTCAGTATGGTTGGATCAGCTCACAAATCCACTAACAATGCATTAGTGTCCCAGTTTTCCCACATCCCCGCCAACATTCCATATTATCTTTCCTGTCATCTTAGCCAATCTGACAGGTGAGTAGTGGTAATACAGAGTTACCTTAACTTGCATTTCTCTAATCAACAAGATTGTGTGATAATCAAGTGTGATACGTGTGACTCTTTTCAACAATAGGGTGATTCAAGCCAATTACTTGTGATGGAACTGCATGCTGAGAGAGGACCATAGGACTGAATATGGATCACAACATAGGATTTTCACCTTTTTTTGTTGTTTGCTTGCTTTTTTTTTCTCATTTTTTCCCCTGTTTTGATCTGATTTTTCTTTTGCAGCATGATGATTTAGAGCATTTTTTCATGACTAGATATTTGCCTTTCTTAATTATAGATGTACAAAAATCATAGAAATTGCTTGGCGATTTGTGTTTGAAAACCTATTGATGTCACTGTACCATCAAGAAAAATTTTCAGTAATGGATTTTTAATGCAAATTAGATGGTGTGAGGAAAGTGTATTCATTTTAAGAAAGCTCAATCTAAAAAGATTGGACAAAAGACAAATGAACTATTTGTGTGCCTTGCTACTAGTATATTAGATTTTGTGCTCACCCTTCCCACACACACTATGTATATTTGTGATTGTGTGTGATGTTGAAGGGAGGGACAAACATGTTTTGTAGCTACTGTTCTTCCTATGCTGTCTCCTATGTTGTGAAATAATCGTATCTCCTGACTGACTTACTGGTAAAGCTCCTGAGCTATAGTTTTAGGAGTGTGTTACCTACCCTCCCTTTGAGATTGATTTTTAGTGGTTGCTTCTGGAGAAGTATCACAGCTCCAACTTCACCATCTCAAGGTGACATTATCTAGTCTAACACTTATTTTAGGAAGAAACTTAGTTTTAATATAGCATTTAGTCCAGTGCCTGGAACATAGTAGGCATCTAATATATATTGATTGACAAAGGTTTGACAAAGTGTTGAAAGTGTTGGTGATGAGGCAAAATAGGAGTGGTGATGTGTAATTGATTTGGGAGAGCACAATTGTAAAGAACATTACAAAAAGAGTATAATTGAGATTTGGTTGAATTAGATGGCCTCTAACAATCCCTTTGAGCTCTAGAATTACTAGCTTATGATTCCCTATGTCAAATGGAGATACCTGAAAGGGCTATTTCAAGGCTCAAATGAGATGCCACGTAAAGTGCCCAGAGTCAGTCACCAGTAAGTGGCAAGGTCAAGATTTCAATTCAGGTCTTCTAACTCCATATCTATAGTTCTTTCTATTAAAGAAGCTCTTCCCATGTCACCAACAGATCTATCTTCAATAGTTCATTTCTGTTTCTGAAGGTGAACACCAAGAATACATAAATGTCTTTGAGCACTGTCATTATTGTCTATCTTAGTTTTAGGTCTTAAGTCAAACTTTTAGGTCTTTGATGAAGGTCAACCTGTAGACTAGGCTTCAAAATAAAATAAAACTACTGACATCCTTAAAAAAAAAAAAAAAAAACAGAAATACAATCATCTTTAAGTGGAAACTAGCACCTGCCTCTGGCATTGCTCAACAGTATTGCTTCAGGATTGTATCAACATTTTGTCCTTAGGGATGACTAGTGAGCAATTAAGATTTTTTTGTACAAAGAAAACAGGAAAGCAGTGTAGGGACACAGAACATTAGAGCAACCTGCCTACATTCTGGCCAATAACATATCAGGGTCTTAGGCAACAAACTTTCTGGTCACTTTCTTCCCATCCATCAAAGTAGGAGGATGGGAGGCAGACTAGGGGATCTCTGACATCTCTAGGAATTCTGCATGATAAGCAAAGTCCTCCCTGAAATACAAGCTCCTACATTTCAACTAGAAATAAGATGTACAATAATCAAAACATTTAAATTTAGTGATATAAAGAGCATGATTTAAACCCAATTGTCAGATGAACTAAGTTCTAGATTTTTTTCAACCCTAACTAGCAATGTGACTTGGGTAAATCACTTAAATCCCTGAATTTTTTTTCTCCTGTAAAATAGGAGGATTAGATTACATATTCTATCTTATGGTTTAATGTGCTTGATGACCCTAAAACTCCCAAGAATCCTTCCAGTTCTGACATTCTATGAATTTATGAATAACATTTAGGCCCCCATTAAGAGGACTATTTGAATACCCAGAACTTGTATAAAAGAATCAGTGTATTAGACCTAAAGATTTCAGTGTTTATGCTTTTGAAATACTTCCGCCATTCATGATCTAAGGGATATTGTTGAAGTAAATGGATGGAAAATGATAGCTACAGTCAAGTTATTATTTATAACATCTAGATTTAGCTAGTCTGTAAGAGCCAAAAGCACTTTCCCATATTTTATTTATTTTAATAATAACCAGGGAGAGTAATTTGGAGCAGATATTAATATCTGCAGATTTCAAAAAGAGAAATACAAATGCAGGGTGGAAAAATAATTTGCTCAAGGGCATATAATGATTTTTTAGTAGAAGCAATCTTGGCACCCATTTTCATTTGTCATTCAGCAAGAAACTTGGCAAATTCAAACTGAAATTTGTTTTAAAAAGTTTCTTCTATCTAGAATCATAGAATCTCATAGCAAGAAGAGACTTTAGAGGTTATTTATTCAGTCTCTTGACCTTAGTTGAAATCCCCTTCATAACATTCAGACAAGAGTTCATCCAATCTTTGTTCGAACTCAATTAAATTCAATCAGCACTTCTTAAACACCTAATGCATATAAGCACAGTAATGCTAGATTCTGATGACACAAAATATGTACACACATATATAAAATATGCACAAGATAAAAGTAATTTTGATGTGACAGCACACTAACAATTGGAGAGATCAGCTAAAGCCTCATTAACAGAAGATGTAGCACTTATGAAAGCCTCAATTTTGGAGGAGATAGTTGAGTGGAGCTAGGGAGTCCAAAAAGCAGAAGTGTTGGAGAAACTATCACATGTGAAGTACAAACAAACAAAGGAATCAGAGCAGAAGATGGGAGTGTCGTGAACAGACAACATCAAGGAGACCAGTTTAGCTGAAATGGAGACTATGTGAGAGAGAGCCTGTAATGGGAAATCAATCAGGAAAGATAGGTTGGAGCCAGATTATGAAGAGCTTTAAAAACCAAAGAGAGTGAGGTTAACATTTGATCCTAAATGTATTATAGATTGCTTGCCCTCTAAAAGAGGGGATAGTGGGAAGGAGGGGAAAATCTGAAACACAAGGCTATGCAAGGGTCAATGTTAAAAAATTATCCATGCATATGTTTTGAAAATAAAAAGCTTAAAAAAAAAACATTTTATCCCAGAGGCAATATGGAAATACTAAAGTTCCTTGAATAAGGGAATGACATTTGTGCTTTAAAAATATCAAACATTCCAGTGAAAGTAGATCTTTATCTCTCCAGAAAGCAGACTATTGAGCCAGAGGTCAAGGAGATTTCTCAAGAATATGTGACTTAAGATGTTCAGAATAACTGTCAGTAGGATAAATATCATACCTATTCTATTATTCCAGAGGGGCATTTTTTCCCTCTTCTTTCTCTGGTGTCTATTCACCTACTATTTATTATTTGTTACCTCTACTCTCTCAAGACCTGGAGTCGGGAAGTCTCATCTTCCTGAGTTCAAATCTGGCTTTCAGAGGTGTCCTAGCTATGTGATCCTGGGCAAGGCACTTAATTCTGCATCAGTTTCTCATCTGTAAAATGAGCTGGAGAAGGAAATGGAAAACCACTTCATTACCTTTGCCAAGAAAACTCCAAATGAGATCACAAAGAGTTGCACTTGACTGAAAAAATGTTTGACTAACCAATAACCACACTCTTAATATTTTCCTTTCTGAATAATTTCTTCAATCACATTTAGGATCTCATCTTCTTTAATAGAGAATATTTCTAATAATAAAAATAGATAGCATTTATATAGATTTACAAAGCACTTTATCTTCACAATAACCATCAGAAGTAGATGCTATTATTATTATTCCCATTTTAGACTTGAGCCAGATAGAGAATGATTGATTTGACCAAATTAGCCTCTACTAAATGCCTGAGGCTAGATTTGAATTCACTTCTTCGATATTCAAAGTCTCTATTCACTATAGCAGGTGTTCCTAAAACTCTTTTAACTTCTCAATTCACAGAGAAAATATTATAAATGTAGCAGAAATAAATCATCATAGAGCTGATTTGGGCCTTAAAGATCATCCAGTCCAATGCTGCCATTTTATAAATGAGGAATGAGACCCAGACTGAGGAAGAAGCCTGCCAAAAGTATAATCCCAGTTCTACCAATAACTTGCTGTGTGACCCTGGGCAGTTGGCTGTTCCCCATTCCTGACCTCATTTTTCTTCAGAGAATTTGGTATCTAAAGTTCTTTCCACGTCTAAATCCTCAGAAAGAACCTGTGCCTTCAGATTCCTCAAGACTTTTCTGTTACATCACCATAACTGATGACTGCTTATATAAGGCAGAAACAAAAACATAGTATATGTTCTGCTAATCTTTTTTTATAATTCCTTTGCTCCCCTCCTAGAAACTTTCATCGGAACAAATGACAGAAATCGCTTACTTGCACACTTGTTTTGGGAAGGGCCACTTTTGAACCTGTTTAATCCTGCCCTTCTCCAACCTATTTGCTAATTTGTTGTTGCTGACTGATTAGCAATTAAAAAGCAAGTTCACAGGCCTCCTTAGAACAAGCTCACTTAGAACCTAATAGATTTCTTTCTACCCAAAATCCACACTGTAATAAGCAGCACAGGTAGTTTTCTGCCCATCCAGCCGCCCTATTTGTTTCTGTACCTGTTCAAAATGCCCCTAGACCAAGGATCAATTAGAAGGTGACTAATAAGAATTACTTTTTCCTCCCCTAGAAGAGCCAACCCTGGCCCCCCCTATCCCACCCAACCCCTTAGCCAGGGATTCCTGGGTACACTTATTAGAATAAGTGTTCTTCCATATTACTTAGGGCTGAAGAAAAACCAGTAGTTCCACAGCTGCTGTGGACCAGAGATTGTAGAACCCATGTGGAGGTTGAAACAGGCCAGGGCCCTGTAAGTTTAAAGTTAGAGAGGGATATGGGGGAGTCACCAGGAGCTCTGCAAACTTAAGAGCTACAGGTACTAAGGCAAATAAAAGTCATGATGATGATGAATTGTGGTAGGAAAGTAACAAGATGAAGTGTTGAGTGGAAGGCAGAGATTGATGGGGCAAGAAGTTGGAGCCATAGGAATTCGTGACCAGGAAAAAACAGGCGTCAAGGAAAGTTTGAGGAAAAGAAACTCCAACTTCACCCTTTGCTGGGATCCTGCAAAGATCCAAATAGTGGGTCCTGGGATTTGAACGGGCCCCTGGAAGGGTGGGATTCTACTGATTTTCTTTAAGCTAAGCACAGATCTATACTTCATTCTATAAATAAAATCTCCTCCATAGCTAATACCATGTTACCTTGATGGATATAAGGAAAATGCCCACTTTTGCAGGGAGTGTCATACATTAAAGATTCCAGTGTTCTGTACCTATAGGGGCAAATGTTCTATGGAGAAATTTTCAAAGGGGCTTAAACTTCTTTATGTTAAGAGGGAGCTTCTGACGACCCCTTGCAATCTTGACTTCATCATTCAACTGAAACTATTCTCTTCAAAGTTATGTTTTGAAGAATTATAAATCTTTTGCTTTCACTTCCCCTAAATTTCCACTTGAATATTCCTTCCACCTTTCCCAGAGAGCCATTTCATATTCAACGCATAATTTTTAAAGAAAAGAAAAAACAATCAGCAAAAATGATCAATGCATCCAAAAAATCTGAACACGCACTTTGCATTTTATACCTATATCCTTTCTAACTCCTCAAAGAAATGAGAGGAGGTATCTTCTCATATTTCTTTGCTGCCATGCTTGTTACTTAGCTACTTAACTACTAGGAAATGCTTTTGGCATGTATGTATACATATATATCTCTACACACACACACACACACCAGACACACATGCACATTCTATCCTATTTCATCTCACCTCCTCCAAAAGATTGTCCCCTTTGTCACTTTAACTCTATGGCTTTTTTTATCATCTCTATGCTGTTGACTATCAAATCTATCCTAACCTTGATGAGGTTTAGATTTGGGGACTCCAAATAAAATTAGGGTTTCTGGTGGAGAGGGAATTAAATGAGGTCTAGTGGCAGGTTCGGGGTGCAGGGTAGGTTTTGGCGCATGGGTAGGGAGTTTTGGAGACTCCCTTCTGGAGGCGCAGAGATTCTCTGCAAAGGAATTTACAGACCCAAAAACCTAGATAGATAAAAGAGGTTTATTATGGGGATTGGAAGTAAGGTTAAAGTCTGGTTAGGGAAATAGGTGAGGGTAAAGGGAAGATAGCACTGGAAAGAGTATTCCAGTGGGCAGAGGCTCCTTGGTATGCCAAGTATATATTGCTAGCATGTTTGGAACCTCTGCAAAGAGAAGATTTTAGTTTAGCTCTTTTTATAATGAGAGATTTAGCTAAAGGGGGCCTGAGGGTGGAATTTGAATTGAATTCAATGGGTTTAAGGACTGAACCAACTCCACCCAGATAACAAAGATGAAACTGTTTGTCCTTAGGGTAGGGTCCCTCCCTGAGGCAGAGTTGAAGGAGATTTTCTCCTTTAAG